>NW_010274292.1:879-71447 GCF_000690775.1 Eurypyga helias | reverse complement strand
TGCAGCCAGGGCCGCCGGCCGCTTCGCGGGAGGGCGAGATGGTGCGCACCTCCCTGGCTGACACCGCAGCAAACACCGCAGCCTGGACTTGACACGCTTCATTTCAATCAGCCATTTACTACAGCGCCGTAAGAACAGGAATTAAAGCTGCTCAGGCAGACAGTGCGTTATACAATGATCTAATCAGATCTCATTAGGAGCGAACAGGAAATTTCTCTTCCTCCTCAGGCAGAATTTTACCCATCTACAACCTGAGCTAGGAACCTCGCAGCTGACAGGTCTGCTGGAATTAAGGGAAAACCTGGCTACACTGAGGTCAATGGGCACCTGCAACAGATTTTTCTAAGGCCATAATCTCGCCCTAATAACAAAGCCTTATACAAGAGAAGTAAAATAACTCTGGTGATATTACCTCCATCTTCTCAGTGGCCTGGAGAGCTGTAACTCCATATTCATAAAGCAACTCAAGAGCCTTTGACTCAGCTAGTGTGCTGTGAAAGCACAAGATAATACGCTGCCTATTCTCTACATGGGAACGTTATGCTGATCCAATTCCCTTTCTGCTATTTCAGAAAACAATGTTGTGTCAGACAGCTGAACCTCTCCTCTCCAACACACAATACAATACCGCAGTTGGTGTGCAAACACAAATTACCTGGGTATACAAGGTTTATGGTTTCCAAAGACTGCACCATGACGAGCCAATGCTTCCCAAGAGAGGAAAAAACACAAAGGAAAGAGTCAAGCCTTGAAAAGAAAGCTGCTTCTGCAAGCCACACAGAAGGAGAGACCACGGCACAGACCAACGGAGAGAAGCTGGCTGGTTGTGTGAGCACCACTGGAAGGTGGGAAGGGAAGGACGCAGTGGGTAAGACAAGGGGGGTCTCTGCATAACGAGGTCGGTGAGAGGATGAGAGCAAGGGCAACCAGCAGGACAGGAAAACTAATCCTCTGTACTGTCAGCGTCGGCTGCTCTTGCAGCTGGGGCTTACTGCTCTCGAAAAGATTAAGGCAGCCCAAAAGGCGCTGGGATCTATGCGTTTGCACAACGCCTTCTCACACTGCACACACCAGCATGGCCCTGCCTTACCGTCTGCAGCACTTCAGAGTAACAACAGCACTTCCCAACAACCACATTTCGGAGTGGAGGGAGGGGTTCGTTGTCATGCTGGGAAGGTGGGAGGCTACTCTGGAACCTGCACCAAGCACGTAGGGTGAACAGAGGCCAAAAATTCAAGTCAGTGGTCTGAAACTGAGCTCTGCGTCACCAGACAGGATGGGAGAAGAAGCCACCTGTTTCAGTGTGGGCAAACGTGAGCTGCTGGAATGTGCTTAGAATAAGCAGTGGAAGCTCACCATGGCACTAACTTCAGTGACACAACTACAAGTGCTGCCAGAAGTGATGCCCTGGCAGCTGCACCCGAACTACATCCCTGCCCGGGGCCAAACGTGCATCCGAAATGCACTGCTGACGTGGGGTAAGGAGGTGCATGCCTCGGGTGGGCAAACAGAAGCTATGGAGCACTGGGGTTTGCTGGAAAACATGCAACGTGTTGTAGGCTTTGGAAATGAGGAGGAGCAATCCTTGCTGCTGCTTTGGGAAAAGGATCTGTGATCACCAGGACATTTCCTATTGCTGAAGCAGGGAGAGAAGACCATGAGTACTGCCCATCTCCTCGGTCTCCCCTTAATTGTTCTTCTCAGGGCAACTACCCATATGGCTTGTTTGCATCAAGCCCTTTCAATTTCATGAAGGCTTTACAAGCTCCAAATTACAGAACAAGTATTTCTAAAACTGACATGATCTATCACTTAGTGAGGGACATTACGGATTCTCATTCTTTGCTCTTGAAGAACAATGTACAATTACAGAATTGAGAATCACATCACTCAAGATCTGCGGTACATAACACAGCTATATGTATGCCTATTCAAGTCAGAGACATCACTTTCTCCTCTTCTGTTTCCCCTCACCCCAAAAATCAGAGACTATATATTTATGGAAGAGAGGTGTGAAGCAGTTTAGTGAGGATTACGTAAGACAAACCACACAAATACTGAAGAAGAGGCAGTATGATCTCAAATAAAACTGAGCGTACGTAAGTGCCGTACAAATTAGCATTTGTACGGAAATGAAAGGAACAGTTTAAAGGCTTCATATATACTGCTCCGAATTAAATACGCTAATCTCAAAGAAAATGAAGTTGTTCCGTAGGCAGGAGCATTCAGAAAACCAGAGCTATTACACTGTGCTCAGGAGAGGAAAGCCACATTGTCACTTTGGGTAAAGCATTCGATTTTGAATACCTGAACTGAATTTTCAAGGTGTAACGCCTGCAACTAACATTCCAGACTGCAACCTTCCTGGTGTGCCAGGGGATGGCCTGAAACGGGAAGACCCCTGAGCTGTTGAAGCACTGGGTTATAGGCACTGAGCTCTGCTGGAATACACAGGTCGGAAGGCAGAAGTGCGTGTTTTCTGCATGAATATGGGAAGGATAGATTGAATCCTTCATTTCTTACCTAGAAATTTCTGGTTTAAGGGCTTGAGAACACCCAGAAAACTGCAAACCAGCAGTCAGGGTCAGAAAGTTTGTTTCTAATTTAAAGTTCACGTAAATTTTTTATACACATTTCATCCAAGGAGCAAGGCTTATATTAATAGAGTTTGATCCATCCTCCAGCTACATGTTTTCTGAGGTGCTGAACACTGATGGTTTCTCTGCCTTCAGCCTGAAAGTTTCTTCTCTGAAGGAAGCCGAGCCAGCTGATGACAGAAATACGTGTAGTCTCAAAACAGAAAGGCAAGAAGCTCCTAAATAAACTTGTTTATTTCCAGTCTCTCAGCAACAGAGCCCTGGATTTTAAAATAAAGGCAAAAAACTGCAAAGCACAGTCCATACATGGCCAAGAAAGAATATGCTTAAGGGGAAAAAAAAAAAGAAATAAAAAAGTCTACTCCTGGTGAGGCTCAAGAAGGCCAGATCTGACGCAGTGGATCGAAGACCAGCAGCACAAGAGAGTACCCGCACCCACAGCCCCCAGGCACAGGAATGGATTTGTTGTTAAAGCCGGGCTGTAAATGTGGCCCAAATTGGAATTCCCATTAGATAATAAATAACATGAAAGCAGGTACCCCACATCCAAACCCAGAGCTTTAAATTATTTGACAGTACCCCTTTAACTACAAAATCTCAGTCTGCTTCTAAAGGTAAAAACATAGCGCTAAGCACGCCAGGAAATGTCATAGCTTCATAAATTCTACGAACAAACCTTCTATTCTTGCAATTCCAGCAGAATTATTAAATCTATCAACCACAGATGAATGTATCAATTTATCTTAATTTCTGAAAATACACTGAGCCTCTTTCAGTTAAAACTTCATTTTTTCTGTTGCACAATGAAAGAATAAAGGGGGTCTTTGCAGAGATTGATTAAAGCAAATTTATCCCTCCATAAATTACCATCTCTGGACCGAAATAAAACGCAGCGTGTTTCCCAGAGGATAAGCAAACAGATGAATGAAGTAGTCTTATTTCCTGCCGACCAAGCAGGGTGACTGTGCTGTGGCACCAGAGACAAAGGGCTCGCCCAGCCTCTGTCATCGCTCTTGGAAACCAGCATTTTCAGAACGGGCCAAGGCAAAGAGGCTGAATGCTGCCCCTGCCCCTCCTGCAGAGAAGGCCATTGTCACACCATGTCATTACACCCAAGGCAAAGAACAGACGGCTCTAACCATAATGACATCTCCAAAGAGGGTGCTTCCCCCAGCCCCATCCTTCCTGCTGCTGTTACAGAGGACAGTGTGACTCGATTACTTTGGGTTTTTGCGAGCAAACCACGGAAGACAGTGTCTTTCCTTGCCCTGTTTGCTGCAGAGCTGTACACGGTGTGTATGCACGGTAATGCAGCCTGCTGAATACAGTTCAACATGCCTTTGAATTGCGTAGCAGCATCGAGAATTAGGAATCTGTTCTGAGAGATGAGCCGTGACTTCTTTTGCTGGGGAGAGAGGTGAGGAATGAGCTAAACCCTGCACTGCGATAGCATCGCTGTCATCTTCTAGCCTCGTGCGGAGGGCAACTCGCTTAGTTCAGTGGTGTCCAGACACCTGTAAGATTAGATCTTCAGCCTTGGAAAGAGAAACTGCACAGCGGCCCGGAGTTACTGCCGGGCCCTGGAGAAGACTAGCCACCTGACTTCAGGGATCTGGGACATTCCAGTAGGTTTCCTAGAACGGATTTCAGAGTGCCATATTCCAAGATAACACAGGTACCAGTGGTGTTCATGGGTCACAGTGACTTGTTGCTATTCGTACGCATTTTTGGTCAGCTGGCTCACTCTAATTTAAAGCCCTCAACTGAATAGCTTGGTCAATAAGCAACAGAATTGTCCCCAAGCCAGGCAGATAATGACCTGAAGTCACTGCCAGCAACAGCGTTATTATGCCGATTGTTGAAGATTTCTTACTGGGTAATTAATTGTCTCCGTTCCTTCCAGCCAGGAGTCAGATGGATTGACTACAGACAGTAAGTTACACCCATCTCTGGGAACTCAAGCTCAGGACTGAGGTACTCAGCTGGGCAAACGCTGCGCTGCCCAAATCCTGCTGCCCCCAAGAAGGAGAGTATTTCATCTTCTTGCCAAGGTGAGTACTAAGAAGCCTAACAGTCAGTGAGCTCCACGCAAGCTGACTTACGCTTGCTGGGAAGAGCACGTGCATCTGAGGCTGGGACCACAGAATGGGGGACACCCCAGCTAATCATGCCCCAAACTGACCCTCACAAAGATCTGCTCACGTCACCACTTTCTTCTGAGTCCTATCTCACTACTCCCAGCTCTTTCACCTTTAGTCACACGCAAAAGCAAAGACAAGACAGATCATTCACATTCTGTGCCTCAGAACAATTCTTTCTGTTCAAAACAAAAGTAATTTCCAGAGAACATAGCTCACCTTAAAGGATATTTCATACTGCTCTCCTCCCCATATCTCCAGACCTGCATCATACCCTCCCAGCTCCCAGAACCACTTTCTATCGACTGCAAACAGTCCTCCAGCCATTACAGGAGACCTTAAGAAAAAACCAGACTCCATATTACAAACACATTCAAACATACAGATCTCCAGCAAAACATTTAAAAAAAACCAAAGCAAGAGTTGACAAATATTCTTTTCACCACCCAGTGCCCTCGGTGCCTTCGCAGCCCCGTCAGAGCATCAAACACCTGGGTTTGCACTACCTACTGATCTCCCACTTGTGCATGAGGAGGGCCAGACCAGGCTCCCTTCAGAACCAGCCAATGCCCCTTCTCCAAAGTGGCAAAGGGTTCCCATCAGGTGACAGGATGTAACCTCTCCCAGAGGGACCCACATGCTGTGTCTGTGGTGCTCTTTGTCCCACAAGTACGATAAGTCATTGAGCTTGACCTCAAAAGGTATTTAGCTGGGTTTTTTGGAACACTGCAGCAGTATAAAGGGCAGCGGAACTGGCTCCGTGTCGGCAAGTGCGGCAACAGCAGAACGTAACTTGACCACGGATTTACTTCTGCAACGCACTGCAATCATCAAAATTGCTGTAATTATTCTGCGAGGTTTTCTTGCCCCCACCCGGGAATGACACGTAAGCTGCCACTGGTTTGTTGTTTTTGGCAGAGCGTTAGGGATTCTGAGTTATGTCTGAAAGATCTCAGTAATAAATGATCGCATTAAGTGTTACACATTACAGTTTTAAATGAAATGTTAACTTCTGCGGAATTAAGGTGGCAAAAAATAGCAATGAAACGGAGAGTATTCACAGCTACTACACAATACATTTCTTTTAAACCAGCAAGGCAAACAGCTGCCAAAAAGCAAGCAGCTTAACACCAGCTTCTGACTTCTACTGCACCGAGGTGTAAAGCAACCCTTGTAGCAGGGTGGTGTTGTTAGCCAGCTCTTAGCGCACTGCGTTTCCGTAACTTACTCAAAGGGATCACTGGGATCAAGTTTCTGTAACTCCGGAGGAATAGGGATCCTCTTGTAATACATCTCCCAGTCAAATGCCCCTCGCATTGCGTCTCCAGCCTGAGTCTCGTATCCGAAGTGGTCATGATCAATAACATCAATCATGGGGCAAACGATAGTCCTGCGGTTCCGGGCAATGCGATCTGAAGATTGGAGAAACGTGTTAGAAAACCCACACCAGTTGGTTCCGTTGACCATGAAATTACAGAAAACAGCATCAACATATGAAGTTGTCCAAGCAACATAGCTTTTTTCCCCGTTGGTGCTCTTTGGGGCAGATGCTGCAATTCATAGCAATTTATCTGGTATTTCTGCAATAATGGAGATATTCAAGCTAAAACTATGGGGATAAAAACACCAGACACTCGTGCTACAGCGACCAGAAGCAGAGTGGAAAGACAGTCGCACTCCCACGGATACCTAAACCACCAGGCTAAAACCGGTCTCATAGTGAACAGCGGTCATGTTAACGAGCGGCCGGGATGTGAACCCTTCCTGCACTGATTCAAAGCCCGGGCAGAAACCCATGGTACCACCTACCTTTAATTGCAATGCCAGAATCCGGCAGGAAGCGATTCCGACTAATGGCACAGCTACCCTCAGCAGGCTGAAGAAATGCAGTGTACCTCCTCCCCTCAACCTTTTCTTCCAACCAAATACTACAAGACAGGATTAATTCCTGCATAACCATCTGGAACTTCTTAAATACTTTATTCCTGAGCTGGTCTCCTGTTGGAAATTCACTTTCAGAGCAGAGGCGACAAACAGTATTTCAGCTTCCACTCTGTGTCTAACAGAAATCCTTTCTACGCTTTAAAATTAAAGCATACTCTCCCTGTTCTCAGTTAAATGGCATTTGGGCTAATTCTGTCCTCCCTCCCTGGGGCTCACGAACCTGCAGATGTTTTAGACTATTACCAGATACAAACCAGTGAAAGCAACAGTATGGCATCCAACAATCCTGCTGACAAATCTGACTAGTTTTTCTTAAATCTCTGCTCGATTATTGCTGCCACAGTTTATTTGACGAAGTTGCACCTCAGAGAGAGCTCTGACAGGCCACTTGCGATAGGGCTGTAAAGGAGACTGGTACTGGCCGGAGGCATACAGGTACCAGAAAGCACTGTCCTTTCAAAGCACCTTTCCCCTGGGAGGGGACTTTTTACAAGGGCCTGTAGTGACAGGACAAGGGGTAACGGGTTTAAACTGAAAGTGGGGAGGTTTAGATTGGATATCAGGAAGAAGTTCTTCCTGCAGAGGGTGGGGAGGCACTGGGACAGGTTGCCCAGAGAAGCTGTGGATGCCCCATCCCTGGAAGTGTCCAAGGCCAGGCTGGATGAGGCTTGGAGCAACCTGGTCTAGTGGAAGGTGTCCCTGCCCATGGCAGGGGGGTTGGAACTGGATGGTCTTTAAGGTCCCTTCCAACCCAAACCATTCTGTGAGTCTGTGATTCAATTAATCATCCTTGAAAAGAAGTGACATCGTAAAACTGATACCTCCTTAAAGATGGAGTACTGCCTTGGAGAGGACTGCATATGCTCTACAAATACATACCAGCAGCTGTCATTCATGAGAAGTATTTTCCACAGACTTGTAGACTATGGAGATAAATACAGCTATACAGGAGAAAAAAACCCTTAAAAGCTGCTAAAAAATTCTATGTAAAGATCTTTTCTGTATCCTAAAGCCATTCCTCTCTGCAAGCTGCTGAGTGACCATGCGATAGTTTACTCCTCTAGCAAGCTGTAAATTATTTAAGATTTCATTTAGTGAGGAAACAGAATACTGTGATCTCTGCTTTTTAATTAAGCAAAGCATATGATATGGTTATTGTACTGTGCAGGTCTCCAGAACCAGAAAAAAAGTATCTTGTGTTACAGGCTACAAGCTGCCAACAATCACCCGAGTCTTGTGGTTGGTTGGTGGTTTTTGTTTGTTTCTTTTCCCTTTTAAAACATTTTATCTTCCTTTTGCCCACGTTTGCCAGCCAAGCTCCACACACTTACCTAACAGAGGGGGCAGCCAGTTCACGTTGGCCTCGCAATGGGAATCCAAGAAGGTGATGACGTCCCCTATGGCCACCGAGGCCCCCAGCATCCGCGTTCTTATCAGCCCTTCTCTCTTTTTGGTCCGGAGGATTCTTACGTTTGGGAACTGGGCCATGTAATCTTCCAGGCGTTTCTTCAGGTGTTCTGCATGAAAATGAGAAATTTAAACACTGTAGCAATTAATTCCTTAGAAATGCAGCCCCTTCTTTACCAGAAGGAGATGTCTTTGAAAATGCAACTTAAACAGTTAACAAATGCAGTAACAGGAAAAAGGAAGTCAGAATAATTTCTTTTAAATCCAAGGTTTCAACATCACTACTTAACCAACACTTCTGAAGATGTTCAAAACCTTAGAAACAATAAAAAAGGAGAGGAACTAGGAAAAGATGGAGGAGTGCAGGATGAGAAAGAAAGCAGAAGAGGAAAGGGAATAAAAGCCAGCTGGCAGATGTCTGGGAGAACTTTATCTGAGCAGGGATTCTCAGGCACTTCTGTGGAAAACCAGGGCAGCTTAGAGGACACACTGTCACAGGACAGTTTATTTCAGAACTAAACTGCACTTGGGCCATTTAGGTTCCGTGAGGTTTCTTCAAAACACACAACATGACTATCCACTCATGCCTAAAGAGCGAGCAGCAAAAAGCCTAGTCAGACATCCCGCCGAGCCGGCACGGCAGATCCAGCCGCTGAACGTGTTTGGAAGGCTACGTTAAATGCTGATCAGGAGATACCTCGAGGAAATATTTATGCTGCTGAATATGGGCTGGAGCCACATGAATTAGCACAGACACTTGTAGTCACCACGATTAACGAGAATTTAAACAGGAGAGCTGCAGAAAAAGATTACTGAGCGATCAAAACAATAGCCAGCTTGTTCAGACGTGGAAATAAAAAGCTGGGTGTACAGAAAGAGTGAGGGGCACACAGCTGTCTTTACATCAAAGAGTGAAGCACCAAAGAAAATCCTAAAAATAGTCGAAGAGCTGATGCTGGCCTAATCACTAACGGGTTCATCTTTAGGCATCTGAAGTTCTGACTGACTTGACAGCAATCCCCATTCACAGCGTGCCAGGGACTGTTCATTAATGCGCCACACTAGCCCCTGCCACCGGCGACCGGTCGAGGAAACAAGCCTCGCTAGGCAAAAGCTGCTTTGTCACATCTAAGCAATTAGCTAATCTGAAATCTCACCCAACAAAATCTGAACAGAGGCAATCATTCAAATACAAAAAACCTCGCACATCTATTTGCCTTAACTACAGGGAACAAATCCACCCCATCCTGTACAGCAGAGCCTTCCGTGGCTCCCAGAGCAGGCACGAAAGGCAGGGGCTGAACAGGCAGGCAGTGCGAGCGCAGCCCTGAACAGGGCGCCAGGGAAGCCATTGGAACAGCTGTCTAAAAAGAGCAAAGGGGCAAATAAACTTAACTGAGTTAGGAGCTCTCCCCCATGGTGCTGACCCAGCAATTGTGCTTCAGGCTCTTAGCTACCGGAGGACAAAAATGGGCAAAATCCCTATGACTAACACACATTCTGCACCTTCTCTTAGAAGCAGCCGTCACCTGCCTTCCTTCAAAGATCACCCAAATCAACTTCTTTGCTTTTGAGGTATTCCTAGCAAGCTCTTTGCCCTTTTCAAAGCTTTATTTAACATTCCCCAGGAATTTTTGCTCACAAATGCATTTTAGTGTTTTGCCTGACAAGTCTAATTGTCCCACAATATCTACATAGGTTTCCCTGCTCAATAGAGGCCTTAGTACTTCTTGCCATCTAGCATGCCTTTCCCTCATCCTTTTCAAGTCTCTTCTGAATAGATCCTCTCAAACAACCAGAAATTTCATCCACTCAATTACAGATTTTTCAAATAAGGGCCTTACATAGAGACTAGATATATTAGTGCAGCTGCCTTCCTCCCGAGGCAGTGGGTAGACTTAAAAAGCCAAAAGGAAAAAAGCACCACCACCACCACTGTTTAACATCACCGCTCAGCCCTGGCCTTTTTTAGCTTATCACAGAAGATTATTTCATCAGGAAGGAGAAAAACAATCCTCACCTCACGCATACACCAGCTAAGCCCAAGGCAGGAGGTACACCTCCGTTAACCTACCCCAGACGAGGCACGTGAGAATGGGAATGGCTGCTGGTGCTCAGTATAACAAAGGAGGTGGCCAGAAGCTCTGGGTCCGATTCCCCTAAGAGTTGCCACAGATACCGTGGGGTCTGGTCTTGCAAGTGCTACAATATTTACATTATCTAAACCAGAACAATCAAGCACTGGAAAGTCCTGAAAAATCTAAAGCTCCAAACCAACGGAAGATAGATACAGACTTTCTGCACCTCCTTATTTTGACAGAGACAAGAAGATGAGACTGTGAAAGACCCCAGAGGTTGGTCTTCCTCCAGTGTGCTGGCCATTTTACGTTTCGGCATGGTACACCTTTCTAACTGTGCTGGCTTGCCGTGCAATCTCACCCCCGTGACACCTGAAGGCCCCGAACCGATTCCTCCAAGGGTACGAGCACGGCACTGCTGAGCCCGCCGCCAAGAAACACGCGCGTGGCTTCGGCTGGTCTCACGCACCCGCAGCTGAGCCCAGCGCCGCGGGACTCGGCCGCGGAGCGGTGACGGTGGCTGCGTGCTACAGGCTGACTGAGGACAGGCTGACTTACATCTACGAACACGCGGTTACCAACGGAGAGATTTCCCCAGTTCTACAGTCTAACTGGAGAACAGAAGGCATAGGGGCCACAGAGTTTTCTCAGGCGAGTACACTGCAAAGAGACAGCGGGAAGGCTAATCCACTGGCTTCCCATTCCATTCCCAACGGCTGGGTTTGATTCTTCAGCACTTCTTCACCAGCTTTCCACAGTAAGAATTACCAAGGCATTTCACACTTGGAGCGAGTAGCCTGCTCTGTGCCACGTTGGTGGGAAACACCTCCCTCCTGAGGAATCTTCCTCTGCCCGCGACGGCTGGAAGCAGCAAGGCACAGCTACGGGTGCTCCCCAGCACCCACGTATTCGCCCTGACGCAGGGGACACACCAAGCGCTGTCCTCGCAGCCAGGAGGGACGACGCTCAGATAAGCTGCTGCCAAGTGCTGCAGGAAAATCCATGCTTGATCACGGCAGTTTGTGAGGTTAAGAGTTACGTACCATGAACTGCAAGTGAGCAGACTTCAGTGTATCTTCTTTCCCTTACGAAGGACTCAGACTTTCAAGCCACCTCGCAAACAATGCACAAAACACAATCAAACATACTTTTCAAAGACAAGGTTTTCTTATTTCCATATCCCCGTGCTATTCCTGCCACCCAGCCTGGCCTCCCTACGCCCAGATGGAAAACAGTTACTTCATTCTATGACAAATATTGCCACAATTAAGTCAATTTTTGCTTTTAAAAGAAAATCTAAAAAAACCCACCCTAAACAAGTGGCATTAACTGCTACAAAATTTTACGAGGCTTTAAAAAATATATTATGGAATCTTGTCACACTGAGTAATTTTTATTACAAGGGTAATTTTCTTTAATGAAAGTTGTTAGGTGAACTGGATGGATTCCAATGGCTGCGCCTACGCCGGGCAAAGTAATACAGCCCAAACATATAAATGAGAGTAAGATTATCTGCAGATTAAAAACTAGGCTGGTAGCTTGCTAACAGACTTTGCAATAAACTTGATATACAGTGTATACATTAATAGTACCAGTCAAGAACTACTGCTTTCTTTATTTTGAGCTGTAAATAAAACTGTGTGAAGATACAGGAGGGGCTTCAACATCAGGCTGCTTAACATAAGCAGTCCCAAAGCTTTCCAAAATAAGATGTGGAGTTGGTGATGCCGGTCATTCTCTCCTGAGATGCAAACATGGGTGGTGTTTTGAGGAAGTCACTGGGCTCTCTTAGAGCAGACTCATGGTCTGGTGGCATTCTGGGACTCTCCAGAGCTCAGATGAGTGAGAAGACCTCCATCTCTGAGTGCAGTCAGTCACGGGCAGCTGCAACTGAGAGGTGCTCAGCACTTCACAGGATTCAAGCTACACGTGTTGAATCATGTGGCCGTTGCTCAGGCTTTTGAGCTGTCAGGGCCATTAACTGATCCCAGGCCTGAAAAGACAGCAGATTTTTTGGGTCCCATCCCATGAAACCTTTATTTTCCCAGGTGGTGAACTCAAAGGAGCTGCAAACCAACCCTTTACTTTCACTCCAGCAAACTGCCCTCTCTGCACAGGAGGACGGAGTAAGGCATTTCAGACTCAACAGAGTTTGTTTGGCAATAACGCGGTTGGCATAAAGTCTTTTTACGTGTGTTCCTGCAACACTTCTGACGTGTTTAGGAGGGAAGGGAGTACCAACATTTGTGACCTTGCGATAGAAAAACCCCTCATTTTAAGTACCAGTCAGGACTTGAAAATATGAGATTTATGTCCTGAGAAAGAATTAAGAGGGAAACATTTCCCCTGTCCTACCAGCGCAGTGTTTCACGGTTCGTATTTACTTTAGACCCGTATCGCCTTTGGCTTCTGAACTTTACACTGCACAGCACATCTGCAACTTTGGCGCCCTTGCTCACGAGCACCTTCAACGCAATCCAGAATTAGCAGCACTGCAGAAATCAGAAACATGCCCGCTTTGCTCAGATGCCACCCATGAGACCCAAGTTCCCTCTGCCCTACACTTGCTCAGGATCCTTCCTCCCGCCGAGGTGCTTTGCTTGTTTATGCGCAGAGGGTGAAGAGAGGTGAAGACGATGGCAGAGCCATTGCACTCTGCAATTTTGCTGAAGGGCAGCACATGGCACAGGAGGCGAGGACTGGACGATCTGCAGAATTGCCCTATAAGCAGACAGGGCTAATTTCTCTTCCCTGAAGGTTATTTTGGCTACTTTCCAAACACCAAAACCCGAAGTGCAACTGTTCATCTGGCATTTGTTGATGGGTCATCCCAGCTTCCCATCCCTACCCTCCCACACGCAGACACGCTTGTTTAAGGTTACAAATGAACCCATTCATCTCCGCCTAGATACTTGCGCCTAACGTGCTGTTTAACAATTTAACAATGGATTATACTTCCTCCTGAATCTATCACAACGTGCAAGCCAGGCCTCCCTGAAACAGAAAGCTCTGCATCATTGAAATTAACTTCTCCCCCTGTTTTGGTGCAGACGAGCAATCCTTTCAAATAGCAAAACGTGCTGTTATCCAAACAGGCAGCACTTACGCTAGTTTTAATTTTCTTTCAGTTTTCACCCTCTGATCACCCAAGTTGGTTGGGAGGATAATAAACTGATTTAATAAATTGTGCTATGAACACCAGTCCCAATAATAGCAAAGCGATTAGGCTGATCACAGCTTTCCAAGCTGAAGCTTCTTACAAACAAAGAAGAAAAGGCCTGGGAAGGGAGAAAATGAGTTCAGTGATTACAGTTCCGTGGTAGAGTCTTAGAGGGGAGGGGACCCAGTTTTCACTCCCCATTCCGCATCAGTGTTGGGTCTCAGCACGTCTTTACAAAGAGAAACTGGGGGGGGAAGGTTTCTGTGTATGGGACAAGTGTACCAGCCCACTTGACAGTACAGCAGTCATCGTTGTTTAGACTGTAACAAAGGTTAGAAGAGTTAGGTTTCTGGAAATCTTATTGATTCTCTGAATGTTTTAAAACCAAGCTTCCACTTTAGGTACAATAAAGGGCACAAAAGCGGAAGCGTGGGGCCTACGAAATAAGCCAGACTGCGAGCTGCTGGGGCAAGGACCACACGCGCGAGCCTGTGCTACTCCAACACGTAGGCTTCCGCTGTATCATCAATCACCTCCTGCATTTGCACTGGGAACCTTCTCATAGCTTCCCCCACCCTACAGCAGGCATCCAAACCCTGCTCAGCTATGGCTTCAGGAGATACCAGTACTGAACGCAGAGACAAAGGTGTAATCTTAAAATGAGAAAATTCACATTTACTGGCATTAGCATATAAATACGCCCAGACTGGAGGGAACGTTTAGTAGGCTGCGTTTCCAAGTAGGGAAATACACAGGGAATAATCAGCTACAGCACAACCTTGTAATCTCTCAGGGAAGTTTCATTTGTAAAGGAAGTCTATTCCAACTGTTTCTTCCTGAGGGCATCCAGAAAAATCCATTTACTCATCCTTCCTTCACGCTGTAAAGTTTAAGCACCTTTTGTTTGTTAGGAGCACCGAAGCCAAGGACTGATGCATACGCCACCCGCATCCTGACTCCCAGGTCACCCCACAACAGCAGTTCTCCCTCCTGCGCCGTAACCCATCTTTCCCAGGGGAAGTCATTCTCATTAGTTTACTCTTCCCCCTTCCCATTTCATTAAATATGTGCCGAGATTAAAGCATCTACTTAGGTTTTTTTCCTCTTCTGTTGACTACATTTGATCTAAAGAGGTGATTTTGTGACTCTCAGTCATTTCCTGGTGATTGCTTCTAACATGAGATACTGCTTTCCGGACATACAAACGAGGGAGCTGCCAGTTTTGGCCTGCATCGCCTTTGTAGCAGCTGAAACAGGAGTGAACTCCTTGCAGCACACTTAATATTCAGCTCGAGTTTGATGTAGCCATGGCGACTAGCGGGAAGGGTATTACTGTCCCAAATACTGCCTTCAACCCAGGGAATCTGTGCCCTCGTGTTAAGGCCAAATAAGTGGTTTTGATTATCCAGTTGTTTAAGCAAGGGAATGTCTGCGCTCCTGCTCAATGCTATCACACTTCTATTAAACGGGTAGATGAAAACACTGAAAAGCCTTAAGACAAGCCGGCACCCCAACAGCATCGCCACTTCCAGCAGTGAGAGGCTGAGGCTCACACCACACGCTGGTTCAGGCCTCTGCCAATTTACACTCCGCTGTCCCTACTACAGTTAAAAATCACGAGAGACCACGTTGGTCTTTAACTGCCCTTAATCTACATCATCACCTGATTTCTGAGCGCTGGGGAGACAGGCAAGAAGGCCGTTTCAGAAGCTTGCTCACAGGACAGAACAAACCCAGGCGAAGAGCAGAGCACGGCTGCAGGGTGCCCGAGTCGGAGGATGCTGTGCTCGAGGGGTTAGCCCGCAGGCACTCGGAGCGCGCGGCAGCGTACGCTCGCTGCTGAGCGCAACGCACCGCGCTGGGTACCGTGACACGCACCGCCAGCGAGACCCAACCTTGCCGCCAGCTGGAGAGAGGCAGGCAGGCAAAGTGTTAAGACATTTCATGCTGAAACATTTTGAAACATATCACAGCTGCGAGATGAAAGCCTTCGAAGTCACGGAGTTTTGCTAGGGAAAAGATATACCAAACCCCCGCAAAAGAAAAACACAACCCAAAACAAACAGGTCCTCAGAGATACTGCTTTGCCTTTATCAGCAGTATTCATGTACAAAGAACTTCTTGGCCTGGAAGTATTTGTTCTTTGCAAAACAACAAAAAGGAAAGATTCCAGAAAGAGCACAATATTTAACAGAAAATTCTACTCCGGACTTTGGTCTTGTTGGAGAATACGCCATTAGGCCCAAGATGTAACCCACTTGAAAGCTGCTTTCATTGGTAGCATGCATCCCTTTGGAGCCCCAGGGCTTTGATCCCAAGTGTCTAAGTGAGGAAGAACAACTACACAGCCTAAAATTAATAGCACAGACCTACAAAAATTTTGCTTTGGGGTTGCAGCCAAACGGAATATTGGAGAACCAGCTGATAATCCTTCCTTCCTGCAGTAGCACTCGTACATTAATAACCATGAACGACAAAGAAAAAGAGAGATTTGTCTTGCAGTCTGTACGTCAGAGACCAGAAAATGAAGTATTTGGCAAATGAAAAAGTTACCAATGCAGCTGCAGGAAAAACGCACATGTTTGACTTGTAGCATGTCAGAAGTATATTTCAAAACCTCACACTTTACTCTTTTCTTCTAGACCTCTTTGCCATCAGTTCCCAATGCTCTTATTTACTTTGCTGGCAAGAAACGCAACTATTACCGTAAGTTACTGACAGCTGCCAGAAAGGTCACTAAATCTGCTGAATCCTGAAGCACAAATCCAGGCCGGTTCACAGCTGTGCTGATACTAAAACATTCCATGGGCAATATTCTCATACCTGACACATTCATTTTAGCTGGATGACAGAGGGGAGAGGGTAGTACCAACGGCTGAAGGCACCCTGGTGCCTTCAATCCCGAGCCTTGGTTTCCACCGTTCAGCGTGGTAAACTACCACGTCCCAGCGGAGACTTCAGCGCGTACTTAGCTTAGGGGTAACAGGCAGCAGTGGTCCTCGTGACATTTATGAATAGATGCTATAATGAGAGGAGGAGTGTGGCATTTCTGTGCTAAGAAAATATCACTGCAATTAAAATGATAGAGAAAAGAAATGTGGTTTAGATTATCCACTTATATTTTTAAATGGCAGCACCATTACCTCCCAATTTTCTCAAAGTGAAGAAGTTTCCACCTTTATCAAAGTCCCTACGTAGGAACAGCTGCTTTGTCAATGCCACCCAAAATGCATGCTTAAATAGCAGAAACCATGATTACCAATAATAGACATCAGATACGAGTACTGGCAGAAGGTGTTTGAATCACATTTCTAATTAACTTCCACACAGAAGCAGCTGTAAAGCATTAAAATGCTGATTTCCACTGCAGCTGGCAGATATCTAGATTTTTGACTCCTCGCAGATGAGGACATGTACTTCAAGGTGAGAATAAAATTAAAGCTGTTTTCCTGCAAACTCCACTAATAGAAGCTACATGCACTGGGTTTCTTAGTAGCAAGCAACGCAGTTAGAGTTATTTAATGAGCTGTAATGGAAACTGCTCAATTTTTTTTTCTTTAACTTTAGTTTGCCAGACATCCTTCACTACACAATAATTAGCTTTGAAAAAGGTCATAGTAAACTGGACCTTTTTAAGCCACTTCATCTCCTTTCTAGAAGCATCCTTCAGCTGCAGCAACTGATCTTAAAAAAACAGGAGATGATGAAAAGTAAACTGGTTAGTTAATTTAGGCTGTCACAATAAAAAAGCTGAAGTAAACAACTACAGTGGGCCCTCAGGTCCCTTGAAACACTAGAGAATATATCTTAAATACTCTCCAGCCATTGCTTGAAGAACAATGCAGGTTTTAGATACCCCTTTAGGAAGGGTATACACAAGTACAGTGTATTTATGTATATATGTTGTTAAAGACACATTAAAAATGAATACTCAAAAAAGAAAAACAAAATCAAATCCCATCCACATTTCCCTAAGGATCCAAAGCAAGCTCGGTCACTGACATCCCTCACCCACAGAATTGGGGAATAAGAAATTACTACTCCCTTTTCATGACCTCGAATAGGACATCTGCATCAGGTTCTATTTTACTGCCCCACTGTTTGGTGCTCACTCCCGAACAGTGTCGGTGAGTTCACTAATCCGCTCCTCCCGCAGCAGCAGCGCTCTGCTGGGCTACCCGCAGGTCACAGCGCAGTCTGGGTCACAAGCATCACCTCTAAGCCGCGGTCACAACCACTTCAACGACTTTGAAGCCTATTCCACTTTGTCGTATTTGCGCCTCTACCAGAACCAGGGATATCCACCAAAGCCAACCCTCTTTCTACATGGAAAAATGACATCGCTGTTGGCTTCCCTCAGAAGCATTTTGCCCTTGACCGTAGTCTCAGAACTGCTCACTGTGACTTTTGCATCTGGTAGTGTTAAACCACAAGACAAACGACCAAGGCCACAAACTGAGCATGGTCAAGCGCCTGAGATTTAATGAGCTACAGGCATCAAAATGAGTATGTTTCAGGACAGAGAATTCATTCTAATGAAAGTAAAGAGCATGCTTGTTTTCTCAGACTTCCCCCTGGAAGAACCAACCTTCCCCGCATACCCAAGGGGACACCTCACTGACAGTTACTTCAAAGCTGTTGTTTATGAGAGTCCAAACAGAGCTGAGATAGCCCACAATGCATTCTAACAGCAAGGAAGAAACATCTTTACTCTATGACTTAATTTACAAAATCTTTTTATCAGTTGTTTGAGACTACAGTTACAACTTCTACAAGAGACCTTGAAAGCAACGTTTAAGAAAAGGTTGTGGAAAAGCATCGCTGCCTAAGAAAAGCTTGGCTTTTTCTTTTTAAAAAGTACGTTAAGTTAAAAAGCCTTAAAAGAATCATATTCAAAATTCAGTAAGAAAGACCGTCACCACTCTGTCCTAAGCACAGGCACTCCGTATCCAGAGATGTACTAACCAGATGCACTTTAGCACATTTAAGAGAGAGAAAAAAAGACTTTTACAATGCATGTGCCTAAAGATGAAAAGATAATCTCTTCAGCTGCATAAATCCTTTACCGTTCCATTTAAAGATCAAAAAGAATTCAAGTATTAAACCCTTTTCTATTTCAGCTACTAAGAACATGATTCCTTTCAATTAAGGCCTGGCAGATGTGGTTAATGGCACAGAGTTGTATTTGCTACATACCTGATGCTGCACCAAACGACACATTAATCACCACTTGCCTTCTCCCTTCGGTGCACCACTTAGTGACTTCTGCCCTTCAGACCAAATTACGCTGCGTGCGCTTCAGCCAAGTGGCCTTACCCACATTTGTTTTTCCATCCAGATTATCCCATATGGCTACCTCCAGAATTACTTGTACTGTAATATAGTGATTTAAAAAGCCACAGGGATTTATCTTTAAAGGGGGGAAAAAAGGGATTTGGCTGTGGCTCCCTCTGAAACTCGGTGAATGGATGAGCTCCGAGATTCCCCTGAGCTACAGGACGGTGTGCAGACAGCACAACGGTGCAAAGCAAAGGAAGCTGACTGGCCCTATGCAAGGGGGAAGGGCAAACAAGGGGGAAAGTGGACAAAACCAAAGCTGAGATAACACTGCTTGGGGAAAACTCTCCTTGGACTCCTTCATTAAAAGGCCTCAGCGCCTTTTCCTGCCTTTCAGAGATGAGCAGTGGCCCATGCCAGTCTGGGCTCACAGTGCTTTGCAGTCTCACGTGTCAAAGAGCAGCTCTAATTCCTACTGTACCAAGACCTACTGAAAAATAATACAACTAAAGGAAAAAGTAAGTAAAAGTGGTGAAAGAATAAGAAAAACAGAATTAAAAAAGGCTAAACAAATAGGTAGTGTCAGGACTCCATACAGATACAATTCTCACAAATTAAAATAAGGCTCGTGGCAACAGGGTCGTCTTGGAAGAAAGATGAAGTTGGAATCCAAAACCTCCATAACGACCCCGCAGGGGAAAATGAGATCCCATATACCTCACAAAACAAAATTTTCTCCTTGAAATCACACATAGCCAAGTATACCCATCTCTTGGATAACCGCATCCTAAAATATACTGTGTTTAACCTCAAAGCCAGAAGATGGACTTTGCAAATGTCACTGTCGTATGGGGTTAAATATACGGCACTACACCAGCTGAATCTGATACTCGCCCCAGTCACGGGTGCGGGTTTTGACTGGTAACTGGGAGAGGGATGTTAAGTTTTCGTGTATTGCCACTGCACAGACACACCACGCCGTAAGGCAGGCGGCCCAGCTGGGTTAACACTTCCAGAACAATCCTGACATGTGGAGACTGCAATATTTTCAGTGCTGCCACTTCCAGCTTTACTGCTGTACCAACACCGTGCCTTGCATATAACGCACGCTTCAGAGATGACTGATGCTGCAGTTCTCGTTCTTCAGCAGGGACACCACTTGTTCTACAACACTGTCATTTACACAAAAATAGTCTTAAAAATGAGTAAGAACAGGCTGTCAGTCAATATGCAAATAACAACGTTGAAACGTGACTTTTCTATGAAATTGAAGCACTTAGCCACAATCACTGATTTCTGCCAAGCTAAGCTAGAAAATAAGACACCCCCAAAGTGCTTCTGAACCTCCTGTGTGGCATGTGCGTTTTCCTCTCTGCACAGAGCTAGCCCCAGGTACGTGGCAAGATGTTTTTTTTAAATGACATTCAGCAATTAAGTCACTTCTAGAACACAGTAAGTGTCTTGAATAACTTAAAATTTTCAATTGCTGCAGAGGGTGAAAAGGTAAAAACCCTACCCTGCTCTACATTAAAGGAAGGGCTGAAAAATACCTGAGGTCTGTTTGTTGCAGATAAACATACAAAAGCAAACAATTAGTTTGAGAGGTATTGGTGTTCCCCAGACAGTTACACCTTTTGGTGACCTGACAAGGGAAATGAGGCACCAGGGCACACAGGATGCTTGTGCAGCTCATGGTCTCAGGCCTACTCTTCCAATACATTTGGAATCCTTCATTCTGAAGTTTCTGTACCTATAAAAGGCATCTTGACTTTCCCCGCTGCCTCCCATGACAGCCTCGTGGACAAAGTGATGAAACCTGGGCTAGACAAGCAGACAGAAAACTAGCTGAGCTCTGCGAGCTGTAATCAGCAGCACAAAGCCAAGCTGGAGGTGCAGACTGTCGCTAGCTGTGCGCCCCAGGGACCAGGATCAGGGCTAACAGCACTGCACGTCTCCGTGCAAGCGCTGGGCGAGAGGCTGGGCGCACCCTCAGAAGGCCCGCGGATGGTAGGCGCCTGGGAAGCACGGCTGACGTGCCACTCACAGGGCCTCTGACAGGCGAGGAAATGGGCCAACAGGAACCTCATGAACTTCAGCAGGTGAAAAGGTGAATTCCTGCCCCCATGGAGGAGTAACCCTATGTACCTGGCCTGACTGGGCACCCAGCAACTGGGAAGGAGCTTTGCAGGAGGACCTGGGAGTCCTGGGGCACAAACTGAAGTACAGGAAATACTGCTTAAACTAAGGTCTTGTTTAGTTTTAAACTAAGTTGCTGTAGGAGTGACAGAACAGCAGAACAAGTACCCCAGAGACAGTGTGGAGTCTCCATCCTTGGGGATTTTCAGCACTTGAATGAGTAAGATGCTGAGAAACCTGCTGCGGCTGAGCAGCAGGGTTGGGTTAGATGGTCGCCAGACATCCTCTCCCACCTCAACTATTTGTGATTCTGTACGTGTTCCAGTCCAGCCTCCCCCTGAAAGAGATCTCTTCTCCAAAACAGACAGAAGAGAGGAGAGTTTGACTTCTGCCTTTCACAAACCCGTAGCATATATTTGATGTTCCGGTGCTGTACAGAGCAGTGATACGTATGTATCAGGCAAAAAGAAAAGAACATTTAGACAAGGATCCCGCAAAGAGACGATGTGCCATCCCCTGCCCCTGTTCCTTCAGCTTAAGCCCTTTCATCTATCTCGCAAAAGACAGAGGACAGCTTCACATCTGTTCACGCACACACAGAGGTAGCTTCTACAGCAGACATGGCCACGAGCTGCAAGAATTAGGTGGAAATCATCCATTTTGTACAAGACAGGCACGAGAGATGAACGGCTCGATTTCTCCAACCACGGCCACGTTCTGACTGCAGGCCTAGGGACGGAAGCAGACCCTGAAGAATGATGAGCTGCCTGTCTGTTATTCGCTGCCTGCTATCAATAATCAAATGCCATCAGAGCTGACACAAAACCCTGCAGCGTTACCAACTGACCCGCATTTCAACTTCTCCTCCCCTCCTCCCCTTTCTATTGATATAAAAGAACCCACTTACCACTCAGCAGCATTGTAATTAAATAATCAAAAAGCAAACAAATTTCACATCTGACAATCCCCAGGAGAAAACCGATATACCCGAAAAAAAGAGTTTTAGTTTACTTGGGGCCATTCTCGCAACAACAGGCTCAGAGGGATATAATTAGTACCCTGCAAGCCGGCATATGAAAAGGCTTAATTTAACTGACATCAGAACTGAAGAATAGCTATAGAAATTTAAAGTGAAGTCACAAATCCACCCAGGACTGCCACAGCTAAGCGTTTTTGGTTTTTTATGAGCAGGAATTTTCAAGTCGTAATTCACATGTGCTGCATTCTGATTTCCATCCGTCCAGAAGGGTGGGTGTTATTCCGGACCACCCTGCAACAGCCGAGGTTAATCGGAGGAGGTCGGTCTGGGGTGCTTCAGCAGTTCTCAGCAGCGCACGGGAATGGGCAGACAACACCAGGCAGGTTAATCCTTCTTCTCCAAGTCAGCTGAATGGGTGCCTCCCTCTCCCATGTCACCTATATTCTGCACATCAAAGCCCAACAACTGTTTTGA
Source organism: Eurypyga helias (assembly GCF_000690775.1). Taxonomy (NCBI): domain Eukaryota; kingdom Metazoa; phylum Chordata; class Aves; order Eurypygiformes; family Eurypygidae; genus Eurypyga; species Eurypyga helias. The sequence goes on along the minus strand of NW_010274292.1, from coordinate 49,257 downwards.
AATGCTTATGGTCAGGCGAAGAAAGTCCTTCTATCACTGACATCCAGGCTAAGTCTGTGGGGTAGAAAGCGTAATATTCATGGTCTTATAAGACAAGGGGCAACGGGCACAAACTGGAAGGCAGGAAATTCCATCTCAACATGAGGAAGACATTCCTTACTTTGAGGGTGCCAGAGCACTGGAACGGGCTGCCCAGAGAGGCTGTGGGGTCTCCTTCTCTGGAGATACTCAAAACCCACCTGCATACATTCCTGTCCAACAAGCTCCGGATGAACCTGCTCTGGACTAGATGATCTCCAAAGGTCCCTTCCAACCCCTAACATTTTGGGATTCAGTGATACTCTGTTGTGACCAATGACACGTGCTGGAAAGCAGCTTCTTTTGAGCTAACTCAACCGATCAAGGGAGTCCCCACAAAGAACGATGCGTCAGCAGAGGGCTGTTGGAGGTGCCACCACGGACGCACCTCCAGGCAAACTGGGCGCCACCACTGCACTGTATTGGGCTGATCCCCCCCACAGGGCGCCTTTCCCAGAGCACTGGGGTTGATACGGAATCCAGCACTAGATCTGGTTGAAGTAAGACTACGTTTTGATCATTGCCATTACACTACAGGCAGGCAAAATTTCCATACAGCAAGTTGTTCCAGCACATTTTGATTTTTCAAATAGAAAGCATAGGAAACATTTCAAAAACACGACTCAAAGCTCTTGCTGCTCACTGTTAAGATTTGCTGTCATCAGGACAGTCTTTTTTTTGGCTGAAAAATGTTTATTGCTAAAGGTCACAGAACTGTCTGTCTCAAACAAATTAAGAAATAAATGGTTGTTGACACGTCCAGATGATGATTCATGGGTCCAAGAGCTCCAACAATGCCAAGCGCCACAGCTGCCTCTCAGGTATGCTGCAAACCACAGCAGCCACCAACTAACCCAGAAATCTGTCTTCACTCTGCTATCACTTTGCTAGCCAATTTCTCAACCCTCTCTGGAGTCAACCCAAAACTTCCTTACTCCCAGGCTTAAAAACAGATGAAAAACTATGAAAGTAACATCTGTCAGAAAAAACACTCGTGTGCAGTAGCCAGGTTTCCACACTTACTATTGCTATTATTAGCAAAGTGCTCTTTACACCATGTGAAGCAGAGATTCTGTGTATGAGATACACAGATGAAAGAGGCTGATGGATTGACATGCCCCCACCTACAGAAACCAGTGCAATAGCAGCACGACAGCAATGCTGACAGAACCTCAAGGGCAGCTTGGCCAAGCCCAGTATATTTAACCCCAACACAGGTCAGTACACAAGAAATGCTAGCAAGCGGAAGACAGTGCTAGGGAAAGCCAAGTTCTTGAACGTTAGTCTTTTTAAAGAGTTATTAAAGTGCTAGCGGGCTGTTTAGACAACCCTCACATGAAAGGCCATCATGAGGTACAGCAGAGTGTATCTGGTATTTTATCTTGACAGGGTAACCTCTCGATAAAAAAAATTAATAATAGATTTTTATGGAGCGATTATCCTTTTCATCTTTTGTTCTTCACTGGAGATTATGACGACTATTTACTGATCTCTTTGGGGGAGAAGCTGACATTTACTGTTCATACTATGCCTCTCTGATCTTGAACGTGGCCTCTACTATAACTACGTTCAGCAGTGATTCCATAATTTTACAAGAAAAATGCTATTACAAATTTGTGGGACTAGCATTTGAAGCAGAAGCACAGCATTGCACCTTGCAGACAATGCAGAGAACTAATCATTTATGATTTTTACAGAAAATGAAGAAATCTCTCCTCATTCTTTTTACTGCTCGCTGGTTCTGTGGCACAGCAGTGATGATGACCAGCTCAAACACAGGGGTCTTACCACCTGCCCAATTTAATCATGAGAAACTGATAACCAGAGCAGTGGCCTAACAGCCCAAATCAAAGAAAATGCCCTTTTCAGACATAACACATGCAAAGTTAAAGTCTTCCTGGAGCCTCTGCTCCTTCCTGCAGTTCAGACTGATGTGTTAAATTATCAATTCTCAGGCCTTGGGTTGTAGTGGCTTTTTTTGTTTGTTTGTTTTTCATACATACAATGGATAAACTAAACCCAGAAATTTGTAACCAGCAGTCTTTCGAGTCAAGATCACATGCGTAGGAGTTAACAGCCTCCTGAAGACTAAGAATCTATTTAAGCCCAGGGAGGGATGTGGAAGCCAGCCCCAGTGTGGTTAAGGAAGAATGCTGACTGCTGGAAAAGGAGCAGCAACCAGCAGGAAATGCTACGGTGCAGATACAGAACTGACAGCAGTGGAGGAAAAATGTTTCATCCTAACCCGTAATTGTCCCAACATGCATAGATCAACTGAGCTAGCAGGAAAACACTGGTTTAAAAAAAAAAAAAAAACAAAAACAAAAAACAAAAAACAAACTACAAACCAAAAAGGGGGTTTTATTAGCACTCTTTCTGCATCTGACAATTTAGCTCACTGTCCAACACCAGGAGTCTTTCATATGCACCTATAAATAGATACTGTGCACAAATTCATCTCAGCTACTTCTTGCAACCCTGGTATGGAAGATGGGTGACCGACGGAGGAGAGCTTGCATCTTATCAGAGGCAGGTGGAGCAAAGCAAGAGCAAGCTGGATGAACATGGTGTGTACAGACTGATGAGGAGCAGGGGTGGGAGACCCAGGAGCGCTCTTTTGCCTGGTCAGAAGAGACAAGGAAAATAGATGTACAGGAAACCAGATTTCATTACTTTTACTTCTCTCAAAAGAAACTTGTTTGTATAATTCAGCTGCACTTAGAGCATCAGCTTGTCTAATTTGCTTCTAGACTAAGCAGAAATAAGGAGACCTTGCTGGGAGGGTGGTTGGTTTTTTTTTTTTTCCTTTCACAGCTTAGTCTGGAAATCCTCTAAAGAAATACTTATTTCATATGACATTGATTTGTTCAAACCAGCACGCCTTGCTTGCAAACTAGAGGTGTACTTTAGAACGAACGTTGGGCAGTGCTTATTTCAAAGTCACTATAGGTCCGAATGTTAAATACTCATGAGCTTGTTTCCAAGCTCATTTCGGGAGCTGCCTACGTGTCAGATGTCTGGGGTGTATCCACCAGTATCTCTGCAGAGAGCTCTTTTCCCCCAGTTGAGTAATTTCAGTGGCAGGACTTGAATTCTGCAGCTCATAAAGCTGAATAGCCTTTGTAATTTTAAAGGAGAAAATAAGAGTTGCTAGATCTGATCATAATCTACCCTCTTCCACACAGGAGAAGACCACTTACTTCAGAGGACTTTCCCTGTGATCCTTCTAGCTATGCAATGTCTACATGACAGAGGCGTTCATTCCTCCTTCCCTTGATCGCCTTTCCCACCACAGCAAGGGCGCAAACTGCGAGAAAACTCTAGCTTGGTTTGTATCGCACAGCGTTTAACGGTTCAGAGGCAGAGATCCCTTGGCTTTCTGCTGCAGAACGAGTAAATTCAGCAACTACACCTACATGTTGCTGCTGCATTACAAGTGGTTCTCCCGTTAGCGTTATGCCAGCGGCTACACGTCTTTGCATGCAGCCCAAACCCAATCCCCGGCGACCACTCCTGGCAGCGCGGTATGAAATTAGGAGCGTGGTTGCAAGCAAGTCAGCAAGTGAGAGCAGGCAAAGGTTTTGACATTGCAGATTTACTTCCAATGAGCACAAAATTCAGGAGAAAAGTAAGCCAAATGACAGGCAGTTCGAGGTGGAAACCTTTTATTGAGGCTTCTTTTACCAGTTTTTGTGGCTAGGTGAAAAAAAAAAAGCCAGAATATGAGGAGTGAGCTATTCTCCCCTTTCTTTTTTGTATTCTAAGTATCAAACATTTAACCCAGGGGTTAAATGTCAAGGGCTACACAGGCTCTTAGCAGAATATTAAAACAAGCTTCCCTATTTATTCCCATTGTTCAAAACGCAGCACAGCCCACGCCATCAGCAGCTAAACCAGCACAAACACAATATGGAATGTGAGCTTTTTGCTAGACTTTTGGTCTTTCAGATGTACTGGAGCAAGGTTCACCCGAGCTCTGCTGCTGGCAAGTAAAAAACCTCAAGTTTTACACATATTTGCAAGTTCATTGATCCCTTAGGTAGGGAAGCGCAGGTGGAGCTGTACATACACATTATCATACCTCTGTCGCTGAAGTCATCCACCAGCACTATCTCTGCTATCAGCTCAGGAGGGGAGCGGTTTAGGACACTGTGCACTGTCCGGAGGAGGGAGGACCATCCTTCGTTGTGGAACGGTATTATCACGCTAGTGTTCGGAAGCTTCTCCAGGTACAGCTTATTCTTGCAGCTGGGCACAGGTAGAGTAAGGTTAAAAGGTGGTGCCAAAACACTTCCATATTAATTACCAGCAAATAACTTAGTTCATCCTTTACTCCTCAAATCGATGTAAAGCGCCTGAAAAAAAAAAATAACCACCCCAACTTGCAGGCCTTATCAAACCAGTGGTGATCAGTCTACCTGGCAAAAAATATAGACATTCCATATGAAGTGGGGACTGTTAATGGTCAGGGACACTTAGCAACAGTCAGAAGGATCCACTAGGTGCTGAAGTCACTTTTAAAGAAAACTCTAGTTATAGCTTAAGATACAGAAATCTCTAACACTTGTTATTCCTGTCTTTATACCTCAAAAAATCACTAGGAAGAGGAATTTCTGCAAAGTGGTTTGAGAAGTTGAATGTATCTCTTCCGGGCACTATCGGCATATTGTGTTAGCTCACTTGTTCCCAGGTTTCAGAGAAGCAAATAACTAATCACATGTGTAACTGCCATTCAGTTTTTTAAACAAAATGTGCAGAAAGGACGGACTTTGTGTGACAGCAGCTTCCCTGAACATGCCCAGAAGTTCAAGACATTATGAACAACAGAGAGAAAGACAGGAGAATTGCGTGGGAAGAACTGCTGGATAAACAAACCCACCTCTCAGTAACAGATCAACCTCCCACCTCTACCAAAGGCTTCCTTTGCCGTGCTGGACAGACCGTTCAGATTACAACCAGCCAATCTCGTGTTCCCCATTTCTCAGCAGGGCTAGTTTGACACCCGGGATCAGTTCTGCAGACGGAAGTGGAGCAAGCTGGGCTTTGAACACAAAGCACTGCAGAACTTGGCCAAGGCTGGAGTCAGCTCTGCAGAGTCCCCCTGTGGATCCCTTTGATTCGGGGGTATGTCCCCACAGCATTAATCTTCATTTTGAAATAGGGGTAACGCTCCCTGGCCTCATGGGAGTGTTTTCAAGGCAGCGTCACAAAGCAAATTCCAACTGCAGCAGGAAGGGCAGTGTTTATTTTCCCGCAGGTGTGGCCCTAGTAGTGGAGTTTGAACAGGTAAGACCTAAGCCGTACAATGAACAATTGTAGTTAACGAACATCCAGCAGCTGCTCTCCAGCAGACAAAAACCTATTGTATGCCCAGAGCGCCACGTGTCCGGTGCAGCACGGAGGTGGTGTTTGGAATATATTAACGACACTGCCAGCAGGGCAGGCTGCCCTCTCCACTAGCAGGGAGGGAGGTCACACTCCTCTCCCTGCCCTGCCCCAGCACCAGACCCTTGCACAGCCTGTACCAGAGCAGATTTGCAGACTCTCTCCTGCCGGGTTTACGTTACGTGCGCAGTGAAGTGCACGCATGCAGGTAATTCCCTCCCTGTACTCCGGAAAGGCAAATGGGAACAAAAGTGGCTCTAGCAGTGGCAGCTTTTTCCTGGTACCTTTCCCAGGGAATGGAGAAGGATGCACCTATGTTACACAACCTCAATAAATCTGTGATTACAGGAAGCGACTGTGGTGCCTGCGTAAAAGGACAGTAGCTTATTCTGGGTCTAATGAATCGTCTTGGGGTGCTGCCAAGGGCTCGCAGGCTCCGGCTGCAACGCACAGATGCAAGATGCAAAATAAAGCTGCATGGAGCGCTTTCATCCAGCCCTTGGCATTGCAATGTTAACCTTCCTCCGAGATAGCTCCTAGCCATAATTCTCTTCCAATATGAAAAAAGAACCTCCAGATCCCTTCTAATTCTTCTTAGTCAGAAAACAAGAATTCTGGTTTAACTTTAACAAGTAGCAAACTTTAGCTATTATGTTTAACCATTAAGCATGGAAAGAAACTGTTTCTCTCCAGCTACCACATCTACAGTTGCTTTAGGAAACCTGCAAAATTAGTATTTAGTACTAAAAACCCAGAAGCACTTAAAAGTAAATGTTAGCAGGGAAAGACAAGTGTTGAAACAAACTGCTGTATGTGTGCACCAGATAGATCCAGTCTGCACCCCCACCCAGCCCTTTGATTCCAGTGACTAACGGAAAGCAGAGGTGACATTATTTGGTATACAAAGGCCCACATAAACCATCTCAGAAGAGAGGAAACACATTGGCTGCTTCTTTGTCCCTCCCACCCAGGCCAGCTGTTGGGAGAATCCCAACCGTGGCCCCAAAGCTCAGGGAAAGGAGAGGACAGATGCTGCATTGCTCCCCAGTTCACCTCCCCGCCGTCTGCGGGCACATCTCCACACAGCAGTCGCTATTATCTCTTCCTGTGTGTAAAAGGCTCAGTAAAGCAAGTGCTCTAAACCAGCTTGCTTCCTTCCAGAATGCTCTTTACGGACTTTGCCTCAGCAAACTTCATTATAAATTGCCCTCATCAAGCTCCCAAATAACACAAACCATACCATTTCAAGTGTATCTTTTTTAATGGGCACAGGGAATGCACAGCAGGCCTTTTCAGTCATGAATTTCTTTACTGCAAATCTCCATTATACGTAACCCCACGCCCTGCCCAGCTAATCCCAGCATCCATTATATACAAGCTGTTTATCCTTTCCTTGAGATCTCCACAATTATAACTCGCTACGCTGGGGGAAAGGATGTGTCAAGCAACAAGCAAACAGCTGCGGTTGCATCATTAATCACAGCTTAAGTTGCTGGTGACCCAGGCACTTCACTTATTAATTTTAACCAGGGACTGTAGTTAGAAGTTGTTAGTTAAAAAAGTTAGTAAACAGCAGAATTAGCAATGAGAAGTCAGCAACTGTGGGAAAAACCAGGTACCAGGTACCAGGTAACCAGCGAGGTAACATATTACATCCTCAGATGAGGAAATACTGGCATTGTCTGAAGCTTACATTCCCAGAGCCCAGGGCAGCCTGTAAATGGAGGCCAGGTATGATTCAGGTTAGCAAACTCAAACTGTATGTCCTGGAACTTGAGTACAGACTGATCAACAAGCATCTTCACTTACCTGATTTATGTCTATGCTTAAAATTTTCAGCTGCATGCCTAAAATATTTATGAAGCTATACTCGCTACTCTGGTTTATGAGTTTATTGAGAAAGGGTGTCAAGGCAGTGTGTTTGATTAGTTTGCTGTGACAGCTGAAGGGGTAATCTCTCAAATGTGCAACTAACAAATTATAAACCCTGACTTCTGGAAGTTATGTCTCATGAATAAACTAGATGTTGAATTCAGATTCACTAATGTGATAGAGACGGTTTTACACAAAACGAGCTTCCATTTAAATGTCTAACAATGCTTTCAGATTAAGAACAGCACAAACAGTATTTAAAAACCTCTCAGCTTTGCATAAACAAGGGCTATGTCCTAACTGAATCACAGTTGCTAATGAAAAACTCCTTCTGGCTTGCACAAAATCCAGTTTGACACCATCCTAAGGGATAACGTCCAAAAATAGATGAACTCAAGAGCCAGCATTCAATTGGAACTAGTTTCTACTCATAAACCCTGATGAGGTTTTTATGAGGAAGATGTCTGAGAAACTAATCCATAAATCAGAAGGAGATCTGATTAAACTCCTCACGCATAGTTGAGTGGAGCTACTCAAATCTTGCTCTGCTCCTGAGCATTTCACAGCCATTTCCAGCTAGTGGCCAGCGTAAGAGCTGGCCAGTGTTTAGTGACCAAGTCACCACCTGACGACACTTGGGGCATTTACACCACCTCCCACTGCAGAAAGAGCCAGCTCCACCTTGTTCGTTGCTGGAAGTCGCTGGCTGTGTCAGTGGGGTCCGGAAGTGAACAGCCACATTGCAAGAGGTGAAGGAAGTAGCTGCCTCTGGGCTAAGGTTGAGATCTCTTTGCACAGGGTTATGCATATTTGGTAATTTTAAGTCTTCTGGAATCAAAAGGGGAATTTTTGCCCAGATTTGGTCTCCTCCATTTCCCACTGCAATACACTGTAGGATACACCACTGTGAAAGGACTGCATCTGATGAACAAAGGTACCAGACCCCATAATTAGAAGAGCACACTCCTGCAGCTGCGGTAATTTTGGGCTTGTAAACTTTTACTCATAGAAATGCAAAACTATATACTCACTTTGGATGCCTGATGTCTGGAAGGGAACGATTCAGAGAAATTTTGTCACTCACAAAAATATTAAAGCCATTTTCCCTGTATGCCTGGTCCACACGCTCTGCATCAGTCATTGGGTAAGGTTTTCCCTGTTCTCCATTTCCTATAGATGGACAGAAAGTAAACACGCATCATTACTACTAATTGGTGCTTAACGGGCCAGAAACTAATCCGTATGTCAAAAGGAGAGCAGTCATCTTGCAGCCCTTTGAAAACTCCTGCATTAGCTCAGTGCTGTAGGTCACACGTAGCACTGGGTCAGCCACGTCACCCTCTCAGTGCTGGTGGATAAGCAGTTGTGCCACGAACTGCTCCGCTGTGCAAATCGCAGAAGGCAAGGCTTCCTTCCCACACCGGAAACAGACGAAGGGGCTGTGGCAACGCTAGGGAGGACCTACAGGATGATTTTTGTCTCGCTGCAGGAAGAATACATATGGTCTGAATATCTGATCACGGTTGCTTTTTTCGGCGCAGATGGGTGTGTATATTTAACAACCTGAGCTCTTGCACAGAGGAGGCAGAGCCCTTCCAGACACCCCAGTGTAAAGCCGTGACATTCAAAACGGGTCCTTTTCTGCGACAAGACCAAACTTGGAATTACGGAATAAAACTTGCATGAGTGTTACAATCTAGGACATTTTTCTTATCCCTCCTTCTTCCTTTCTGGATCACCCATTTTTGGGACAGGTGCAGGCACACATTTTTTGGTAAGCTTTTTAAAAATCAATACTGCACCCATCCTAAAAATACCAGCATGTTACCAACATATTTTCACCTCAAAATGGTTATTGTGGAGTTGAGGGAAAAGGCTTTAGCTGGGATTAACACACAATAACTGTTGCATCATGTCAAGAACATCACCTTGACCCTGAAGTTGAACACGCTGTTCTGCACTCAGCCTACCAAATAAAAATCCAACTAAATTACAATCTGTATTAAAACATTTTTATAGTAATCTTACATACCTACACGCTCAGAGTCCCTCCTTATAGCTTCTCTGTTATGCCAGTCCTTTGTCCTTTGTCCATCTCCAAAGTAAGGGTCTTTCTTTTGCCTCACGTATGATGCCTTTCAAACAAAAGATTGGATATATTAAATACACAGCATGTGAAATTTTTTCTTTAACAACCTCCCTTTCTTGCAAGAGAAGATTAAACAACTTCCTTAGGGTAAAACCATCACAGCAAGTAGTTTTACCCTGAAAAGGGTGAGGGAGGAAGCAAGTTTTGCTTGCCTCAGAACAGTATATCTATAGCTGTTAAGTGATATTTTTTTCAGGGCACCATCATGTATGCAGACCAGTATTCTTAATCAGGGAATCTATTAAAAACCTCCCATTTTCATTTTGAAAACATCCAATACATCTTACATCCTATTTAATTAACAATAAAGCTGTAATGGGAGACCTATTGCAGGATCATTATTAATGAGCACACTACTATACCTGAATAAAATCAAAACAAGATTTAAAAGGTCATTTATTAAGATTCTTGCTGCTCAACTTAAAAAGCAAATGTTACACAAGGCATGAGGCTGCACTGAACCCAATTAGAGCTCCTCTTTTCATGATGTTGTTCCCGAAATTCAAAAGCAATGGGTGCTTTGGGAACAAGTTAGCAAATGAAAGATGGGGAGAATTCAGCAGCAAAGAGACCACAGTGTGTGGAAAGAAAATTATGATGTGTCTCAAACACTGACACCACCAAAATCCAGGGAAATAAATATATTTATATGTGTCTATATATAAGTGGGGTTTAGTGTCAAGAGGAGAAATATCTTCCCTGAGAATGAGTTTCCAATTACGTTGCATTTATTCTCTACCAACATATTACAAGTCATTTGTAGCATCATTATACAGAAGTAGTTACACAAAGAACTTTAAGGTTTTTCCCTTTTAATTCCTCATGACCTGCAGAGAGAACTGCACAGGCTAGAAGTTCCTAGGAAATAAAAAAATCTTCCCTCCTTGGAGAGCAAGAGGTTTAAAGTATCACTAATGGGTCAATCAAACCAAACCACCACCAAAAAGCAACGGTTGGCATAGTAACCCTGCAGGGTTATCCAGCAACTTTGGTACCTGGGACACAGATGTCATTTGCTTGACTAGTTAAATTACAAACTCTTTATTTTCATGCCTGCGTTTGTCTTGGGAAAACAGGGACATTTGGACGTTTTACTTGTTACTCCAAGGCCCTAGACTTCAGCGCAACGCGGTTCACCTCAGCACAGTGACAGACGAGCTCTGGTGACCCTGGCTGTGACGGCTCTGCAGGTCGTCCCCGTCGCATCACTGCAACAGGCAGCAGGAAGGCAGCCCTGTGTGTTAGCTTACAAAACCGTCGGTGAAGACGGGTTTCAGCTACGATACCAAAGGGAACTAGAGCTGCTGAACACTTGGGAAGACGTGTAAGCTCAGTACACACTCTGCTCCACCTGCTCTGTTATGGGTGACAAGCCTTAGCAAAGGAACTGCATGAGAACCTTGAGTTGTGCTGGTTGTATGACCGTGCCACAGAGCAATAAACCAGTAGTCTGAAAGTCAAAGAGCTCAATGTGATTAAAAGCTGGCCTGTGAACTATCAGGACTTCTTTTCAGACACTCAGTTACACATTTCAGTTAACTAACGTCAGTACGCAGAGCATTCCCCTTCCTGTTCCCTGCAATCTCATTTCATTCTCACTGAAGAACTGATGGGCAGTCAGGACGGACCAGAACTCAGTCACACACCTAGTTCATGGCATGAGCAAGTATTAAGGAACTTCCACTTGTGCCCCTTTGCAGCTAACAAGGATAATCTCAAAACAATACTCATCATGCAGGGAGATGGTGGGAAAGGAACTCTCAGGGCGGCATGGGAAGAGAAGGACCAGGCTAAGGGATATGGTTAACCATGGTGAAACCCCGGTAACTGCTAGAAAAGGCTGGTGAGATGTACCAGAAACCTGCTGCTTGGTGCATCGCAGGAGGTCGCTGCTGGGCCTGCACAGTGGGTGAGCAGAGGTGGGCTGAGATGCTTCCTTGGGATGCAGCGAGCCAGGGCACGGCACAGGCAGAGCCAACCCCAGCACCTCCCCACGGCTCTGTCCATCAGTGCTCACACCAGTCATCGAGGCAAACCGCCCCACTTTCACCACCCCGTGCCAGCTAACGTGAGCAGCCTGGATGACAGCTACGTGACAGACAGAAGTGGCAGCTTGGTTATTTTTCGTGTGAAATGCATCGTTTTCTTCACCATGACGCACCACCCTGTGCTACTGCAACAGTCCAGCACATCTATGTGGGGGTTGGAACTAGATGATCTTTAAGGTCCCTTCCAACCCAAACCATTCTATGATTCTATGATATGTGTCTGGCCCACCACAGTGGCTTTAGTTTTTCAGACAACATGCCACCCTCATGACCACCCCCACCCACAGAGCACTCTACCATTCTCTGAAATTTCTGCCCTTTGTTTTGCAAGATCCCTGCTGTGCCAGGCCGGCTCACCGGCCAGTTTCCTCTCCAGGATACTCCCCTGCCAGGAAAAGTCCTGGAAAGCTCTTGCAGACCAGAGCAGCTCCTTGCCAGGAGAGTTTTGCCAACTTTCTGAGCACTAGGCTTGTGCACAAGTGTCATACTGGGCACAGAAACAACTGGCAAGTCTGAAACATCAATATTTTAAAGTCTCTTTTGTGTCTTGTTTACAGCACTCTGGACTGAGCAGACCAGAATCATTTGCAACTCCACTACTCCGTGTGCCATTTGCTGCAACTCAAGACGTGTTAACCCCGTAGCAGCAGTTACTCTAGAAATCCCACTCACCACTGAAGAGCAGAGCACTGCGAGAGTGTCTAAGGACTTGACCTAAAAGGAGAAACACACGGTGCAACTCTGAGCCTCATGACACCCACTCTGCCCGCAGCAAGCCGGCTCCCTAAGCCAAGTCCCTGCGCAGCAACATGGGGAAGTCAGACACGCCAGAGAAAGCGGAGAAAGAGAAACCCACCAGCAAAAAGGCATCCGAGCTGCACAACGGGGCACTGGGTAGGGTGTGTACATCCCACCTCTTCTTGGACTCAGGCAACAAACTGGAATTGCAGAGGCACCTCCCTTCCCTCTCAACTCGACCCCAAAATAGTCCCCCAGAACATACCCGCGCACCGCTGCAGGTACTCGTGTGGATTGCTGTCCCTTCGAAGCCTGAGCTGCCCTCTACCACGACAGCTCTCAGGAGGTGGGAGACAAGTTCAAAGCACACCCCAAGGGCTTCACAGCAACCTCTCCAGCCCGCTCCGGAGGGAAGCCACACTGCTGGGCTACTGGCTCTCGGGAGGAGCATCTCCCGCCGCTGCAGAGCTGCGCTGCCAACACTCATCAGGCCAAGCGGCAAACGCAAAGCCATTCCAGCCATCCCTGCTCAGGGTGGGCACCCCCAGGCTCTGGGCTGGAGATGTGTTTGTGTGCTCAGCAGGGAAGTAAATTTTCTGCACAGCTTCAAGACGTACTTCAGAGCAAGCAACGAGTGTTTAAATATCCTCAGAGCAAACCACAACCCAACACAGACAACCTTATCGCCGCTGTCCTGAGTGAAAGCAGGCGATAGCACGCCAGCCTCCAGAGCTGCTAGAGAAAGGGAAAAAACAGAAGAGAGACTGCCACTGTATTATGTACCGAGCCCAAATCAGACAGGTGGACAGCAGTCTGGGAGATAGATGTACTGCTTCTCTCAGTCCCCAATAAATGTATAGATGAAAACATCTTTGAGCTGGCTAAGCTAAACCCTGTCAAGAGAAAGGCCTCAGCAATTTGTAAACTTTAACGTAAGCGAGAGGGGAAACCCTGGAGTACACACATCAGTTACTCAGACCTTCCTGAACCACAGGGTCGGACTTAGCAGGCACGCGGAGTAAGAGTTATCGATCCTTAAGCTCCGTGCAGAGCCGGTTCCCCAGCTCTCAGACTCACAAGGGCTGACTTTTCACCTTGGCACCAGCCAAGTCACGTGAGGACCGTGTCGGGTGACTCGTTATCTGTTCCTCTGCCTGCAGAGCTCACGTTATTGCCTGTACAACCAAAGCCAAACGCGATTCACACGAGATAAACACAACATTCATCTCCATCGGATCGACACAACTCTAAGTGGCTTTTAAAATCTTGAAGGCGAGACGTAGCTGCAGATGGTCACGACAGACACGCTGCGTTCTGGAGCTTTTTTGGTCTTGGGCAGAGAAGTTACGTTATTCAATCCCATTCAGAAACGGTCCGTTAAACCTAATGGGTAAATGTTAAGGGGTTAGAATATTTCTAACTGCGCCCTTGAATGCAAACATAACGCTTGCGTTCATTTTTCGGGTCGCTGTTGAAACACGGCATGTGAAAAGTCTGCTGTGAGTCACTGACAACTTCTGTCAACAATGTCTGAACATTAATTTTGAGGTGCCTTTCTGTGCTAGAAAATGAGTATCAATGTCTTTGCTTCAGTGAACTTGCCAGCACCCACGACCCGCTTAGCCCCGAAGGGAAGGTGTCGCTGCAGCAGGCTGATTAGCATCGTATTTCTTGTTAAGACTCACACTTTTTAAGACCAGCTTCATTTCAGCAGACTACCAAAAAAAGTCAGTGTGAACGATAAAGCATAGCCTTCCCTCCGTCGACTGCAATTTTAATGCTCATGTCATCACTATCAGCAGAGCAGCGTGTAACGCCGCGGGCAGCATGCCACCATGGGCGGAGGGAAGATACGCACATACACACCCAAAAAGTCTCCCTCCTCGTGAAAACGGGCAGGTTGCCGATATCGATGTTCGTCTGGAAGCTTCTTTTTTTCCCCTCTTTGTAAAAGATGTCTGAGCTCTAGAAATCCAGACACAGCACACAGGGACCATAATGTTGCTTTTTTAAGTGGTTTCCTTCAGGGATGCTGCATGGGATTTGACTCAATTATGCAAATTACATAACTTGATGATACCCCTTCAACAGATGCTCTAGATGGTGATATCTAAGCAATCTGCAAAACACAGCAAGTTGCCTAGGACTGACTTTTGCCTTAAGTATTAAACAAGCATCTCATTTGCAGGGAGCTGTATCTTACCTGTAATGCCACATTTCATGTCAATTTTCACTTTTATCCTAATTTCTCATTAATTCTAACCACATAGCGGGAGGCGTAACATTTTGGTCCAAACCCCCCCCGCACATCCCCCTTACTAGCATTTCAGCTGCGGAACGCAGTGACCATCCATACTGGACAGTTACCACCTGCACGGTCACGGCAGATTGGCATGACGGATCTGGATTTCTGTCCCTGTGAAACAGGTCAGCAAGGCCTTTGCAATTTTCTTTTTTTGCTCTACCTTGGCTTCTCATTTTGCAAAAATCACTTTGTTTTTGAAATGGCGCGTTGTGAACAGCAATGCAAAAAGGAGATTTCAAAGCATGAAGGGTTCATTATGATCATCTAGTCAGGCTGTGTAAGTGCAAAAGCCATTGAATTTTATCCATTCTCTCCTACAGCAAGCCTGTAAGTTCTATTTCAGCTCAAGCACATTCTCTTTTCCTTAAGAACTGGAAGTTGTTTACTACTAAGGAGTGATTACTTCTCCAGCAGTATCTTCAACTAATCTCCTGCCTGTTTCCATTCTTCATTTTTTAAAAACTGAAAATGAATTGAAGTAGATAGGCATATAAAGCAATACATTGAAAATGGAGTTAGACAGATTGCTGTAAATAAGCCCCTTCTGTTGTCTACCATGCTGTTGCTGAACACGCCGCCAAAGTAACTGATCAGCGCTCAAACACCAAATGCACAAAAATGGAATTTTAATCTTTTGTTTAATCACTATTTAGTGTGCCTGGCTCCAGCCAGAATAAAAGAAGGGTGGATGGAGATGTAAGCCAAGAGTGTTCTGCACATGAGTAAAGAGATTCACTGAAGTGCATACGCTAATCATAATGCTACACAGATCTCAAACACTTATTTTTTATTGTTTGTAGGGTTTTTTTTTTTAACCCAAGGAGCTATGATCTTTGCAGACAGTGTTAAAGGGGGCAGCTGTTCCATCCTAGGTCTCTTCATTTATCCCAGCACCTCAGCAAGTATATCTTTCATTTGTGTCCTATATCAAGATGCTAAGGGTGACAAAACAACAGGAAAAGACAGAGCAAACAGAAACCATTCCTCTATTTATTAAGTGGACTCAGTGAAAGACTGAAGAGCATGAACTTTGGGTACAACCTAGTTGTCATTTCTGCTTTGCTGTGGTACAGACTGTTATGAAATAGCTATAGCCAGCTTCTCTTCAGTCTTTCAAAACCCAGAGTACCTGCAGGGTTTCAGAAGGCAGGAAGCATCAGAGAAGCCAGGTCTGGCAGAAATCAGGAGGAATCCGCCCTCTCACTGCAGCAAGAAGTCCAGGTTTTTATGACTGTGGGACCATCCATGCTCAGTGTAGGTAACCCTCTCATAAACAAACAGATAAAGTATTATTGCACCATGAAGAAAGAGATTCTTCTTTGGTTTGTGGGAGATCTGTTAGCATGTGTTGAACAACAAATTGGTACAATGCTCATGCAGCACAAACAGCCTCCATCCTTCGTACTGGCATGAAAACAGCTGAGACTTTCAGATGATCTAATGAAAAATAAAAATATCTCCAACATCAGCTAGAGGCATTCGTCCTGGGTCAGGAAGCTGAGCATAACCTTGATCAGTCAAAGCTCTTCATTTACTGGAACAGGGGATAGCAGCCCTCTTTTTCTAGTAGTATGCTAAAAGCCTGTCATGCAATCTACCCGAGTGTTTTCAAAAGGTTAATTTTTGAAGCTATTTCAGTCCATCAAAAATTTAAAAGCTACATTAACATAATCCATACCTTCAACATTTCAGGAACTATTAAAAGGCAGTGCAGGTCTAAATGGCAGCACATCATGTGGAATGATTAAATGCTTTCAAAGACAAAAAAAGTCAAGTACGTCTTCATGACTGTGTTGTGACTCAGGCACAAGCAAAAGGTTTGAAACAGACCTAAAAGTTTCCTGCACGACGCTTCCGTTCAGCCATCCTGCTTCTCCCCACCTGAAACACCAGCGATATTGAAACTCACATGTTCAGATTTGTGCTTCCGAGAAAGCTGTATTTCAGGGCATGGGAATGCCCTGCCTGCTTCCTTCAGAAAGCAGACCCATGGATACCGGGCGCTCCTGGGTCAGCCCTGACCCTCTCTCAGCTCATTAACCATAGCTGGGCCAGCCGCGGAACAGGTCAGCGCACACGGACACGAAGCAGAGCCTCTCCGGCACAACAGCCCGGGACACTCGGTACCTTCTCACAGAGCTACGAAGAAACCCGCTGCCTGCAGAATGGCAGCCACGCAGCTCCTTGGCGGACAGGGCAGCCTACTGCCTAAGCATCACCCAATTTTAGCTGATTTTGTACTTTTTAAACACTGAAAGCTTTTTGTAGCAAGTGCAACAACAGTACTTGCTTGAACTAAAACTTCCCCTTCTCTTTAAAGTTCCTTCAGTTAACAAGTTTTACTCAATCACAATCGCTGAAAATCCCTTAGCACCACCAAAAATTTATCTAGCAAGAAGCCCTTGTTCACCCGAGGACAGTGATACGACATCCAGCCTGGCCATCTCTCTCCACCAAACACTGTCCTTCATTTACCTTTAGAAATATGACGGTCTGGCAGTGCCTGCTGTTCCAAGCTTAGCGTTTGACTAATTCAACCCAGGCTCCCAATGCACAGCACCCTCCCGAAGGCAGCGCCCAGCGCCGCGTCCTTCCCCGGGCTGCGGCACCGCGTGGCAGCACAGCGGTTGGTCTCGGACTTCTGGCTCAGCTGGCCCAGCTGCAGGCTTCAGAACAGGACTCACTGCTTTCACTTGCCCACAACAGCTTTCTCATCCTTTCTGTTCACTCAGATGTTTACGGCCCTTCCTGCCTACAGAAATGCTCCGTTTCCCACGCAGCAGCATGTCCCTGGAAGCTGTGCAAACTGTGGAATAAGCCCCTGCAGGCATTTAGTCGCATCAGAAACCTACTCGCTTTCCCCCTCAAGCGATGAGCACATTTCTTTGACCTTGCTTTAACATACAGTAACACTTTGTAGAATTCCCCAAAGAAGATGTCACTCCCTGGGCTACCCTTGAGTTGAGATGGGAGACAGACCCCGTTCACCCACCCTGCCCGAGGTGCGACAGCCGGGGGGGCTGCGACAGCGAAGACGTGAAGTATGAAGACGCAGACAAAACCCATCTGTGGACTGCTATTCCAAACGAGTCTAAAGATTCCACATCCCTCCCTCCTTCCCCTTCTGCTTCACGTGCTTTCTGGAAACTTAACACTAGGTGAACTTTCCCAAGGAACCTGCATACTCGTAGCATTTCATGGTGTGCCCAAGAGCTGGTTTTTGAGGGCAACTCCCAGCAGAAGCTGGAACAGTGAAATCCGTAGATACATACATTGTTTTCTACAGCTTTTAGTGCCATCTGAAGCTGCCTGAAATACCACAAGCCTTATATTCACAGAAGGAAGAGCGAACAAGCTGGTTTGGAGATCAATTTGAGAAACGGATGTTTGTAGCAGAACCTTCCAGATGTCTGTACATATCCACGCTCCATCGAGCGGGAGCGAACGTCACCAGGCTGTAGCCGTTTCCTATGAGGACATACTTCGGAGCACCGTTTCTGGAATCCGACTTACCAGTTAGACCTGCAGATTATGCTGCATATGCAGAAACACTTCACTAATGTGCATTAAGATTTAATAAAAATGCATGGTACAAAACCTATTAATTCCATCATCTCCATGAAGTCGCTGTACTTGAGCTATAAACTCCTGATCAGACTGTAGGAATGTTAAGCCAATCAAGGACTGCTCAGATGAACACAACTTCCAAATATTTGGAATACTATCAGAAATCTCATTAATGATACACCACAACAAACATCCTGTAAATCCCCAACACAGAAGCGAAATTCACAGCACTCAACCAAGATCGCAGCCAGGCTCGGTGCTGCACGGAGATGGATGTGACAAATGACTGCAAATTTGACTTTATTCAGTTTACAAAAAAAAAAAAAGAAAGATACAGCATTTGTAACTATCTGAATGATAGAACCACCATGGCAATTTATGCCTTTCATAAAAGTGATTCTACCTGGATGGGTGGATAGGCACCAGGTCCTTGGTAAACCTTGGTATAATTCCTACTATAGGCTGGTATAAAAAAAAACACCAACCCAAAAAAACACAGGAAAGAGCGGCTAATGCCCCAACAATCTCTGAAGTGAGGACAGGACCTGTCCTAACCTACACGTTAGGCACCCAAAGGAAGATGTCTAAGTATTTTCATAGAGACAAATCAAGAGCAAACCACTCAATTTTGGGACTTTCCAGCGTGCAAACCATACTAGCAAGATGCCTTGTCCTTTGTGACAGAGAAAGGCACAAGTAAAACAAGAGGCTGCATTGTAACATGTTTTCTGAGGTAGGATGAGCAACGCAGTTTGAAAGCTTGCCAACGGCTGTCGTTCATAATAGCAGTGAGCTGGGTTTTGCCTGGAAAAGCAGGCAGAGCACTGTAAGATATCCATAAGCAGAGCTGATGGTAGCAGTCCTTGGAACAGCTGACAACATAAATCAGATATTTACCTTTCTTTGCAGAAATTGGGCTGACGCCAGGCTTACTCAAGGGCACACTACAGAAGTTTGATGCCCTGGTGAGGGGCAGAGATTTGTCAGCATGTGGAATACACTGTCTTCAGAAAGGTTAGCGCTGAAATGCTCCAACAAGGAAAAACCCCCTCCAACATCTACTGCTACTAAAAACTGTATACAATCCATACAAAAGCTACATGACAGATACGACTCAAACTGGAAGAAGAACCGTAATTCCCACTTAGTTGTGTGCCAGGTACTGAGATTGTGTTTTATGTCAGCACAGTGCTTCCCAGAGCAAGCTGCACATCAAGCCTAGAAATTGCTTTTTCCCTAATGAATTTTGAAAGATACTGGAGAGTCTGTATTTTAGCTTTTATCTTGAGCCCTTATCCATCATTAGGAGTCACACAAGATTATAGAAATACCTCCTATCCGAAATTCAAAAGGAGGCACAATCTCACCAAGGATGACACCATCACCTGCCCAAGAGCCAGACCCAAAACCTGAGTTCAAAGTCATCTCCCAGTGGCAATCACGGGCTAGTAGAGGAAATCAGCCCCAGATGCTGCAGCAGCACATCTTGCTCAGCACATCACAGCTGCGCATTAACAACAGCCGCTGGCGTATGGCCGGGGTGACACAGACCCCCACCACACCCCCCTGCTGAAAAGACCCAGGCCAAAAGGATTCTAGGGAGAACTTAAAGCTATCAAGAGGCTTCCAGGTATTTTCAGAGTACTTTCCCCTCAGTTTTCTCCTGCTACCAGGAAGAATACCATGCTCACAGGATGCTTACACAGCACTTGAACAAAACAGTTCCGCTAACTTCAAGAGAATCACAAGCATTTTTCTATTTTGTTTTCCACACTCTTCACCCTGTACCTTCAGTGCTGACACCGCTCCCTTGTCTTCCTGTCACCGGGCAACCACCAGTAACAATAACAGCTTTGGTGGAGGAAGAACCCAACCCCAAGCATGGCATTGTTTTCAATTAACATTTACTGTTAGCTTCAGGTGGTGCTCTGAGTGAGCCTACCTTGTGCTTTGCTTCCTGGTTCACACCGCCAGCATCAGTCCCAGCACAGCTTTTAGTTAGCAGCACTGCAGCAGAACCACATTCTTCTGTTTTTTTTCAGGAACAGAATACCACTATTTTCCTTTTAGCTATATTAAGGATTTTAAAGCAAATTCTCTACCAGCTTCCTGGCAGACTTGATGCTTCTTGACAGCGTTATGTTAAACCGAAAACATCAGCACTAAAAAGCAACATTTAACACGCCTCTTCTTCCCAACAAGTTATTTAACTGCTGCTCAGACAGCGAGTACTTTGCACCCAGCAATAGCAAGCACACAGATCTGTGCCAGGATTAATCACACTCCTCTCAGACTTACTGCTATTACCCCAGTTACCCAAAAAAATCCGAGCCATGCTACCTCCAGTTCCGCCCTGTTTACGCCATTGGTTCACTTGACGTAGTTGTGCTCTGTTGGCATCTCCAGACTGCCCTTGTACAGGAGGCAGCAGTCAGAATTCCTGCCCCTGCCGATGAGGAGTCGGGCTGCACCCGCAGAGCAGCTGGGCATGGCCGCGGGAGACCCTTGTACCGTTACGTGTTCCTGTAAGCAGCTCTTCCCAGGACGCACCAGCCGCTCTTTAAGACCTGGCACAAGCTGCATTATGCCACTGGGAACAACAAGCTGAGCAGAAAAATCCCAACTTCACTCTTCAACCCCTTTTACAAACCAAGCCAGCAGCGATGGGTTGCAAAGATGACTCGCCAAACACGCACATCATACGATTAAGGACTAAAACCGAACATATGGAGAAGGTTATCCCATGGAAAGTTCTGGGCACCCTAAAAAGAAATTGCGTTTACAGTATCGGGTAGAGACTTCTCACCAGTTAAAAGCTGAAGTGCCAAGTACACGTACCCAGCAAGGGAGCGTCTACCACCCTTTCGCCACTCCTCCCTCCACAAGGAAAGCATTGGCAGAGCTCCCGGCGGTACCCGCGCATACTCCGTGTGCCATCTGATCAGACTTCCCAGGTTTAATCTCTCCCAAGCAAGCTGCTCAAGAGGTCTGGCATGAAACGGCAAACATCACACACCGTTATGCCTTCCCAAGGCTTGAGCCGAGGCTGACAAGGCCAGGAAAGGATCGTGCTGATCTAGAGGCCAGACCCTGCGCAGGTACACTGGTCCCTCCAGAGATGCTCTCCAGCACTGATAACACGGGCAGCCGCAAGCTGCAATACGGCAAGAAACTACCCGACTGCTCACAGAGCCAGGCACACTACCCTGGATAGGGTACAACAGGGAAAAAACCCCAAAAGTGGTAAGTTAAAGGGGTTGGGTGAGGGAAGAAGCTGGTTGACAGTCTCAGAGCCATTATCTCCAGGTGCCTGGGGAAGACAGATGAGATTTCCAACAACTGAAAGATAACAAACACTTCTGGGGAATTGAGGAAAAGCAGGGCTGGGGAGGAAGATACCAAAACATTGTACATGCCTAAAAGGTGACAAATCACTGCTAGGTGTCACCTTAAGAGTGAAAAACTGCTATAACTACAGCAGTGTGACGATTAAAAACTAAGACACAGGCAGCTTCTTTCTGGGACAGGTAACAACGGGGCAGACAGGAGAGAGAAGAGGTGCATCACTCAGTGACACAAACATGGGTATACAGAGTCTTGCTATTGCCAATATCCAAAGCAGAATTCACTCAAGTCTAATCAAACTTACACATTTTGATGTAAACATTCAGGTTGTGTCAAAACGATCTTGATCGGAATCTTTCTAGACCCTGTAAAATTATCTGTCGATGTCAGTGCTGGAATGAAAAGCGTGCTTGTTAAATCTGCTGATTCTGCCAGCCAAATGGAGAATGGGATTAAAATTCAGAAGTGGTCCTGACAACAGACCACCACATCAAAAACCTGGGAAACAATTTAAAGGCTGAATAAAGGCAGCATTAACTGTGTAAACACAAGACTTGAGCAACTTCTAAGGCAGCTGTTCAGCAGCTGGTTTATCATCATTTTGGGGTGATGACAGATCACAGACTGCATGGATCTGTGTCCTATTGTTTGAAATAACCCCCGAGCTTCATCCTGAGATATTTACAGAAGCATCATAAACAGAAATTGCAAAGTAACGGGTGCTGTCTAGGGTAGAGATGCCTGGGCAGAAAGGAAGGGCGTTCAAATAGACCACACGCTTTTCCACACTGCTGCAAAGGAGAAAATGGAAAGACGTGAAATTAAAAGCACAAAACATGAGGTTATGGAAGAGGCTTTTCAACGACATGAGAAATTAATATGTTCCATCTTGGACCAAGAGGCAATTAGACTTTGAGGAGTCTTGTTTTACCATAAGGGTCTTCAGGGAGGTGAGGACCGTGAAAACACTCAACTCCAGACACTGTCACTGCCTGCTTTTTGGCAACCTAAAATAAGCAAGGGCCACGGCAGCTGAACAGTCACACAAGCACCCAGTAGGAATCATGCTAAAATATAGCACGATATTTTCTATTTTCCAAGATCTACTCGAGCCCCTATATCAGAGTAGACCTATATTCCAACTAAATGGCGTTATTTAGAACATTTACTGTCCTTCAGGGTCATTACAAGAGGACAGCAGTTAGCCCTATGATAAAATACAAATTCTCTTCTCTATGGCGCATAGTCTGACCTCACCATAATGAAGCTCCATGGGACTGAGAAAAATTGCTGTAGGGCAGGACATTCTCTGAAACAGAGATTTTTGAAGCTTATTGTATCAGAATGAAGTACCCAATTTGACTCAAACATATTATATCTAGTATTTTTATGAGTCTCTCTTCATATTGAAAGAATACCACTTAAGTGTCGACAAAAAAAGAAGAATCAATAAAGAAATAAAATGCATGGTTGTACGTAAGATACAGCAGAGAACGACCAGTACAAACTCCTCACATTTGATTGGGTATTTGTTCTACTGATTTGTCCTACTCTAAATAGGCAAACCCAAAGTTCACACTGCTAGGACTATTTCAAAGAGGGTAGGCTATCAGCAGGTCTTGTTACAAGCACCCGAGCAATTCACTGCATGTCTGATCTCTCATGTCCTCTGAAAATTTAAGGTGTAACATCTTGTGGCAAACAGTGCTATTGCACAGCTTACACAAAGCCTAAGGAACACTGAGCTCCGTTTCACCTGTTTGGAGGAATTTTGAAGGTGAATCTCTGTTGTCTTGTATAGAAACTATTTTAAATCTTTCCTTTAATGGGAGCAGGGAGTGAGACATACCCTGTATCCTAGATTTTGGATGTTCCCTGAATATGAGGAGAATTGTTCTGGGAGTATTGAGGCAATGCTTGGATGTTCCTTTTAAGAGCCACTGGCTTTCAGGCCAGACAAGGATAGATGCCGAAAGGTGTTACGGCAAAGGCTGTTCAGCACAGTGTGAACAAAGCACCAAGTACTCTGCCTCTGAAGAGTGCTGTCCTATAGAAAAGCAATGGGACATCACCGGTGGAACATACTGCATTTTTAAAAGGTTTCTGGAACAACCTTTGTGATGTTGGTTACTTTTTTCACCCCCCTCCCCTGAAGAAGCA
Organism: Eurypyga helias; assembly: GCF_000690775.1. Taxonomy (NCBI): domain Eukaryota; kingdom Metazoa; phylum Chordata; class Aves; order Eurypygiformes; family Eurypygidae; genus Eurypyga; species Eurypyga helias. The sequence goes on along the minus strand of NW_010274292.1, from coordinate 25,610 downwards.
CAGATGTTTAGAAAACAGAGCGCTCCAAGCCTTAAGCACCATTTACAACCGTGGTGTGCCGAGAGGAGAAGCTGCCTCCACTTCAGTCTGGACACTTACACTTAACATTAGTCAGACTTATTAAATTCTGTGACGTGGTTAATTGCAGTGGAACAGAATTTCTTTTACAAAGAGTTCATCTACTTCAAGCTCAGTGGTTTTTAAATGTTCTGTCAGACATGCACATCTGTTGAGCAGGGAAGTCACCTTGAGGGACTAAGCAGGCTGAAGAAACCTGGAATGAAGAGATGCAATTAGTGATGATGAACTGGTCTTATTACCATAGAAGACTCAAGTTCAAGACTTGATCTGTGTCATAAGTGAAGAATTAATCTGATTAATTTTGCCAATATCGATTCTTCGGAAACCGTTTTTCATCGCTGCTGAAAAAAAAGCCCTGACCTGACGAGAGAGAGCATTAACCACAGCAGCTTAGGACAGCCAGCGCTACCCGAGACCTACAGGCCCTTTAGACCCACCTCCTGACCACAAAAAGCTTTCAGAGATCCCTCTGGGTCGTGACAAAGGCCTGTTTCACAGACACTTAATGCAAAGCCTCTTAAAAACCCTGCCATTGCCAGAGTACTACTAGATAATAATTCAAGACTAAGATAATGGGAACAGGGGGTCCCACTCTCTTCCTGCAATTCAAAAAATAGTTTTCTACTCAAGAATGATTTTGAAGGAACCATACTGCATATACAGATATAGCAACACAGCTTATTACAGGTTCTTATCAAAAGTGACAACCTCAAGCCATGAACATTACAACATCTTAAAACCTTTCAGCGTAAACGAACAGCTAAAAAGTTCTGAATGACTTTGCTCAGGAGGTGGACATCACCATGTGCTCCGCCTGACCTTACTAATAATCAGTCAAGCTTCAAATCTGCTACTAAAGTCTCCGTTGTAAGCAATTATTTGCCTCTGTGCAAAAATGGTAATTTCATGCTCTGTAAACACATCTCCTTGAGAAAGACCATAAAGATTACTTTTGACAGCCTGGTCACCATCTCCTGCAGCAAGGGCCTCAGGCATCTTTTGGTAGGTAGCAACATCTGTTCTCCCTGCCGTAAAGGAGAGGACGTATGGGGATGGCACGTTTGCAGGTGAGCCACGTCATGCCCTCTATAAAAGGGAGATGCAGTGTTTTGGCACTTACTTAAACCGAGTAACTTGACACAGTACAATTAAAGACAACAGCAACTGCTTTCAATTAGCTGTAATTTGTCATAACATTTAATCAACTAACCTGTTATGGAAGACACCATCTCTGCAGTGCTGCTCGGAGGGAAAGGGTGCAAGGGAGATAAAGGCTGTGATAAGAAAGGTAACTTTTTAAGCAAAAGCAGAACCACAAAAGGAAGGGTGGTTGTCAAGCTTCAGGAAAAACACACCCACCATGCTGTTTACCAAAACTAGCAGTAAAAATTAGGCAGATTATTTAGCCCAAACCAAAGTCAGCCACACCTAAACCTGTGAGCAATCCCCCCCCTCAAGATCATGGAACATGATGCTGCATGGCAAGCTTCCCCCCCAAGGATGTTAGCCTGCATCCCAAACTAAATTCATCAAGTACACACAGCTCTAGTTTTGGATCTCAGCACATGTAAGACCACTGGGAGACAAGCTGCATATTTTAAGGCAATATAAAATGCAATAAAATGCTACATGAGAAAGTTACCACCTTTGCTAGAAAGGCAAGAGAATCACAAATATGCCAGGCATTAAATGCTAGAAAACAACTCAACTTTGAATAATTTTATGCTATTAAGAGATGCACACTGAATATGGACTCAGATCACTTCATAATTCATATCTAACACATACTAAAAGTCAGCCTTGGCATTGCTTAGCAGTAGTGGTCTTTCAGATGCATCCAAATTCACTTCAAGATGCATACAGAGCAACTAAATACTTTCACCCCTCCTGAGGCTTTCACTTCTCTCTCAGTATCACTTCACAGATGCCTTCAGCCAGATTTATTTTCCCATGCTTTGTAATATACTCTAGGGGCCCGCGTTAAATGAACTAGTCCTTTTTACTTCTAAGAACATTGTTTGAAACTTGAAGTAACAAGCAACGAGACTTCAAGATGTGTGTCCATATGATGTCCCCAGATTAGGAAATATTTATGTATTTCCATAAATCTACCACCGAGCAGAGGCAAGACGAGTTCACCATCCCAAAAAGCAAGAGCCAGAGCGTTGGCTATTATGAATTATAAAAGTAAAAAGCTCAGATAAATGCCAACGCTGCAGTACTCCCATTTAGGCCAGCTGCTGTCTACGTACACTGGGGTGTCACAAATTATGTCAGGAGGAGAAGGGCCATGACACTTCCTGTAATGATGAGATGTCAACCTTGCCAAAAGTGAAAAATAAAATTCTTCATACATGCAATTTAGCGGAATGACTTTCCAATGCGCGCAACAAACCAAACAAAATCAAGGCTGCTATGTACTTTGAAGCAAAACTAATCTCACACTGATAAATCCTGACACTTTCGTCCACGCTCTAAAGGAAATCCTTGCAAGTTCTTTGAACAGGTGAGACCAGGCCTTTTCCTCTCCACAGCTCTGCAAAGCCAGTTTGCTGAATTACACTGCTATTCTATACCCATCATCTCTGGGAGCAAAGATTGGTTAAAAGGCTTTTTTCTTGTTTGAAATCCAGCTCGTCCCATCGATCTAGTTTACGGTAGGTCCCCATCCAGAGCTGTATGAGTACAACGGAGGGGGAAGTAAGCTGCAAGATCATCAAATTACCTTGACTGCTGAAACAACTTGTGTCAAAGACCTCCTCAGCACACACCATTTGCTTACTGGATCGTTACTCATCAGGCAGGAGAGCATATTCAGGCAATTCATTCACTATTCTTCTTGCCGTCCCTATCACACACAGATTCACACTTTCAGACTCCCTTACACAGGAACACGTATCAATCTCCACTTTCCCCCAACTTTCAGGCTTATTGAACCAAGGAGGTTAAAAACCTTTTGAAGTAGAAAGCTGCTTATGTAAAAAAAGAAGGGAAACCTCAGTGCCAGCCTTCAAGGAATCAATAAATGCTTACTAGTAGGTGGGAAATTCGACACATTTTTGGCCGCTTAGTACATCTAGTTTTAACATCTCCAGACAGGTGAATCTAATGGGTTGCTGCAATTTAAACCACCTTCCCTATATAAAACTTTAAACAGGCACTTGCTTTAGTTTTCAGCACTGCATCAAACCCATGCTAACATTTTAATTTCAGTGACAGCCAAAGATGATCCCAATTAAAAAACAATGACTCCACAGCAACACTAGTTTAAGTAATCTTCTCTGAAAGCTTCTGAAAGATCACTGCACCCAAAAAAAACCCAAACCCCAATGCTCATGTAGTTAAAAGCCTTCATCACCTAATCCTCCACCCTCACCAAGAACTAGTCTGACTGTCTGGAACAATTAACATAGCAGTTCTCACTACAGGAAGCCAAACATTTCATCCAAGAAGGGAAAGTATGAAGAAACTGTAGTACATGCTGATGATGTTGGAAAAAATCAAATACTTTAACCTCCACAATTCCTTTAAATGCAGTTGGTTTGGACAAGCCAAGATATTCCACTTGGACCACAGGGAGGAGAACCCACCCTAAATTCCTTAAAGTTAAACAGAAGCCAACTTTCTGCTGGTTTCCATTATTTTTTCCTACAAGAAGATGCAAGGCAACGTTCATCGCTACTGCAGATTTCAAAGCGTTCAGCTCAATCTTCCGAGGGCTGCATCAAAACACTGCATGCTTTGACTGATGTTTCAGAAAATGAACTGCTGCCTGTCTTCTAATCAGGACGTTGGGCCCCCATGCACAGTACAGAGAAGGGACCTCTGAGCTAAGGACGTTAGGACAGCTGTAGCTGAAGGGGCACACGCTACCTTTGAGACTTCCCTGATGAAGTCACGGCAAGAAGCCAGAGCAAGCTCTGGGGGTAGTAGAAACCATCCTGGGTGACAGGGGAAAAAAAACCACGTCTTTGTGGCTCAGGTGAGCAACCACTAAGAAAAGAAGCAACCTTCAGCATCAAGTTTCTTAGTAATGATTTGTAAGACAAGAAAACACGTCCAACTAAACACATGCAACCAGTCGCTCTACAGCAGGTATTTGATATATCCATTTCCCAGTCACCACACAATTGGGAAGTATCAAAACCAAACCTTTGGCTGAACGTTTCATTTCTTATAGTCCATCGATACAAAGAACCATATTATGCTCCTGTACAAACAGAACCACACATGAAAACTTCTCTTTGCCAGGCACCAGTGAGAGCCTTTGTTCAGCTGCAGAAGAATTCAGTATAACCAGTTCATACTTAAAACCAGTGTGCAGCAGTGAATGTTTACCATCACAAAGCATGGAGAGATTTGCTAGGAGGATTATATCTAAGCAGTTTTAAACACTGATGTGAAGTAGCAAAATCCAAATCATTAGACTTGCATTTGCTTGATTCGGCTCCCCACCGCAGGGCAGCGTGCCACGTCCCTTCAAGCAAAGCATGCGGGACCCTGCTCAAGCAGTTACCCAGTGATCCTTGCCACCTCTAATCTTCTCCTGGAATTGCTCCCCAGTGCCAGGCAGACTCCAGGGATTTCAATGAGCGCAAGCTGGCTTATATTTAAACTGGTCCAAAGCTGGAGGAAGGCTTTTTAGGGGCGGAGAACACATGCGTGAAGGCTCCCTTTGGTTACCCTGCGTGGTACAAATTAGATGCATTGTTAACCTTTTTATAGAAATGTACATGCCTTGTTCTGAAATACCTTTTTACCAAAACAGTCCTTCTGTAAAAAGCTACCCAGCACACTTAGGCAATCCCCATTTCCCTTTAAAAAACTCTCTGTAGCAACCCCCCAACAGTTTCAAACAACTAGGACCACCATTACTTGATGAACTGGTAACATGTAAATAATCCTGATGAGATGTACCGCCTGCCTGGCGCATCCCTGCCTAAGGAAGTATTTCTACTACCTAGTTCTGAGCATTCAGCCTTTAGGGACTCAGCCCATCCTCTGAGGGTGCCTCGTTACTCTCCTGCACTGACCACACTGCGAACTCGGGGTGCTGCATACGGAATCACATTTTAATGAGGTGTCTACAGCAAAGCACAGATATTTGATATCTATGATTCTATGATTTTCCCGACCTCTCTCAGGGTGTGGAAAAATGAGCGAATGGTTCATGTAGCGATGAATCAAGCTGTCTGAATTTTGGAAGTCAGAGACACCTGATGCAATTCACAGGTCAGTAATCACACAGGCCCTCTCCACCCCAAAGCCATGCATTTGAACATGCAAGCATCACCTGCCAATACATACACACACATGTGTGTGTGCATCTCTGAAGATGCCCTTCTGGGCAAGTGTTCAATCCAAAGCTATGCACTAAAGACAAAAAAGATCTTCACTTAAGTTCAGTAATCCTGAACACTGAAATCTCACAGAAGCTCCTGCTGTAGAAAGCAATGCCACGATCACCAATACACAAAACACAGCGTTTCCACACGTTCAAATACATACTTCAATTTTTTTTTTGGCCTTACTGCTGGAAAGTTGCATACCTGTTATAAATTTCCGTTCAGCATTCAGATATATGTTGAAGTACCCTTTCAAGAAAGGGTCCATCACCTTCCAGTATCAGCAACAAAGGGCCAGTACACAACACACCATGCAAGACCAGCCATGGCAACATTTGTCCCAGGCTCTATACGTGTCCCGGCTAACACTGGAGCACATATTGCGAAAGAATGCTTTCAGCTAGCAAATCCCTGACAAGGGCAGAAAGTAAATTTTCTTGATTCAGACACTGAACGTTTAATTCCTAAAACTTTATTTTCAACATTTCCTCAGAATATACTGTCTGTAATATTTAGAGCTGCTGGCTTCCAGGAGACATTTGTCAAAGCCCATTTAGAAGCGATAATGTCTAAAACATCTGCAGCTGGTTATAATGCACCTGGAAAATAAAGTTGTCTGGCCTCAGTACCGTGCCAGTGTTTGAAGGGAAAAAAAAAAATTAAAACCATATGCCTGCTCTTATTCTCAAGTGATCTATATTTTATAAGGTAAGTACCATTAATTTTTAAACTCCTATGAATTGAATTCTACTAATTGGACTTCTTGGGCTTTTTAAAAAAATGCTTAAAAGACCTCTTCAAATTCCCATAATCCAGCTGGTTTGGATTATACCAGTCAAACATGCAAAATCTTTCTGCTAAGAAGTGTAAGCTCCAGAAGTTATCATAACAATGCCATGTCCAGAATACCTCTCTTCTACCCCAGAAATATGTTTCATGCGATTGTTTTATCCAGGTTATCACCACTACAAGTACATAAAATTGCACCCCTTCCCGAGTAATTGACATTGTGGTTTTTCCATCTAAAATAAACAGTGGCATACTGCTTCAAACCAAGTGAACGAGGGCAGGGATTTAAATCCAGTCCAACTCCATTTTGACCCAGGTCTTCCACTCCCGCTGAATGAAAGCCATTCAAACAAGGTGATCGTGTTTTCCTGCTCCAAAGGTCCTTGAGCTATATAAATCAGTAAAGATAAGCTACACAAACACCAAGGCTGGAAAAATCACAGCAACTTGCATCACAGGTATAGCAGACTGGCAGGGCTGTGGACTCGCTCCCAGCAATACATCACGGGCAAAGTTTCACCACTGTGCATCCAACCAGCTGCTGACAGGGCTCGGGAAAGCCTCTCCCTTCCTTTACGGAGTGCTCCTATACAAGCCTTCAGCTGCCACCAGCTCAACATGCTTTGCCTAATTTTGCATTTGCTCATGCCAAATTACTGTATTAAAGAGCCTTCCATGGCTTTGGCTTTAGAGACAACTCAAGCAAAACATTCTGGAAAAAACAGCTACCTCAGCTGATCCTATGTTTTTCATTCCTGTACGGAAAGACTGAAGCCAATTAAAACAGCTTGCCCAAGAGGCAGCAGGCAAGCATGTCCAACTCAAAACAAATAGCAAACGTCCCGCACAACATCATGGACCACCATCCAGATCCAGCGAGAGAACCGGGAGGGTGAGGTACTGCAAGTGGAAATCCCCCGAATAAACACGGAGCTCGTGCTTCAGATGGCAGTGAGGCCATCCAAAAACTAAGCAAACCTTCCTCAACCACACCTTCCCAATGTATGTGGTTCTGTGGGTCAGAGAGAAGCAAATGTGACAGAACTATGTCTTTTTAATGAAGCAGCTCTAAACCTCTTTCCACCCATGCTGCTCTGGAGGAAGCACCTCTCACAAACAAGGCAAATCTACAAAATGCTTTCAAGAGCAGAGGAGTACGGCTTGTTCTGGAAAACTGACCTCTCTGGGTAAGATGCTTTACAAAGAAGTTACCTAGTACTGTGATAGAAGAGGCTGAGCGCAACATATTTTGGGTTCACATCTCCTGGGAAACTTAAGGGAGATAAACGGCCCTGTCATACTTTGTCCTCTTAGGAAAGAAATGCTTTTCCCTGCCCCACAGATTAATGCACTCACTTATTGCCTTCGCTGCTTATTCTCTGATCTCAGGGCAAAGTTCGTAAGAACTGCCTCCCATCCTTCTTTCCGAACACAAAAGACACTTCAAAATTTGTCTTCAGCTTTTAAGTGCTCAATAGCTGCGTAGCTTCCCAGTAATGCTTTTGCTGACTGACCACTTCGCAGGCTTTCCTGTTACTTAACAGTAATTGCACAGCAAATATGGAGACAGCCATCCATTCCCACTGCAGAACCTTAACACGGGTAGATAATGACATGGCTTGTGATACATCAGAAGATTACAAAGCAAATAGAAAAGAATTAACATTTCCCTTATTGTAAAGAACATTGGGATGATGCACATGACAACAGTGCTCTCTATAACCTCGCATTTGTTCCTGGGCTGAGTTTGTTTGTTCCTGCTCTTCCAATCGCCAGTCAGAATCTGAACATCAGCTTGATAAGCAGTTTCACAGCTGCCTGTGGGTCCCAGCAGCGGCAAACAAACAAACAAACTGGCAAGGTTCTGATTTTCTTTTTTTAAACCTTTCAAGAACTGAGCAGCAAAACATCAGGCAGGCTCAGAAAGACACCTCTGCGCTGACTTATCTTCCAACCAGCAGCCAAGTTTTCCTAATGCTGGTTGAGTAAGGGGAGATTGAAATGATCTTCTGCAGTAGTTAACTGCACACACCAGGAAAAGGTGACAACTCTACTGAAGCCACTAGCTCCTCCAAACTACCTGTAAAATACAAGGAAGAACACAACCTATGCAGAACATGGATTTGGAAAGAGAGCAGACCCAGAGTGCTCTTACAAACACATCTTTTAAGCTAAGAACTCTGCTTTACTGTTACAGAAATCCTCTTCCCTCCAACAGACAGCCTTTTCCATCAAACACACAGAATACAGTTAGTCGGAGTATACCTCAGATCCTAAATCCCCAACTAAAAACCCCAAAGAGCAGCACAGTCCAATAAAAGCGCTCAATCCACACTGCTATGCATAACTAAAAACATCACAACATGGTTTAGGTCTGAGGCTCCAGGACACTATTTTGACTGCAGAGAAGCACCTCTTCTCACAGATCTTCGTAGGGACAGACCCAGGACAGTGCAACTTGTCTTTAAAGACATATCCCTCAGCACTTCTTATCTTCAAATCACCTAAACAGCATATTAAATAGTTGGAGCCCCACTGCTGTAAGGTACAAAACCTAGCGTGTATGATGATCCAGTGTTTCAGAAGCAGCCACAGGTTCTGCAAAACAAAACAAAAGCATCTGAGATGGGTGTTGGTCTGTTGCCTGATGCAGCACTATCTAGTCTGACATATCCAGGGATTTTGGAAGTGCTCGCCCAGGAACACTAGACACACTTTTTCCATTACTGCTAAAGGACCACAGCTACACAACTGCAGCATCCTAAAGAGTGACTCAACGGCAGCATCTGTTCACAAAAAGGCAAACTGCTGCAAGGAAAAAAACCATCCACTTACTTGAACTTCTCTGTAAGCCACAAGCAACACAATTTACTGAGTAGCCCATAGCAGGCAGTAGATCAGCTCTGAAAGGAATGTACAGTCAGCTTTCAAAGACTTCTAGAAAATGCCTGGAAAATTTTAATAACTTAATTCTGACTTAAAGAAATCTTTAATAAAGACAGCATTTAGAAAGTATTTTCAGAACAATCTGGAATCCTGTGGAATGCGTTAAGGCCTCCAAGAAAGCTTGCTCTGGCTAAGAGCTGAGATCAGTCGTGACTCCGAGAAGGAAAGCAGTAGGCAAAGCATCCAGCACCATCCAGGTCTTAACACGCACTTCGCCTGTCATGTCAGCACATGGCTCACCCCTGCTTACCCTTCATCATCTCCATTTGAGAAGTTTGCCACGTTTTTTCCAAAAAGATGGCATTACCCAAGCTACAGCCATACAAGACTTGACTTACAAGAATTAACTGCTGTTTACTTTTACACTAGCAAGCCACTGCTAATACGTGCTTCAGTGAAAAAGCAAGTGAATTAGGTCAAGGGAGCTTAAGTGCTACTAAAGTATGTCACACAGCACCTTATATCCACAGCTCAGACAACACTTCCGCACCCATAGGCAAGGAGCAGACAACATCTAAGTCCAGATGGCCAAAGGGTCTTTGTCTGGACACCAATGAACTTTCCTTTATTCTTTAGAGAAGGATTATGTCTCGAAATGTCTGTCAAGTACATGCAGTTCCCAAGAGATTACTTTGAGGAGATTATAGCCTACCGGGGTGCTGGTAACTTTTCAACTATAACCTTTCCAAAGTCCAGCAGGTCATCATCTTGCAATAGAAACTCAAAGATGGAGCAGCAAAAGCCACAGCAGAGACACCTTTCTCCTTCTGAACACTGCCCATCCAACCAAAGTCACTCTGTTTCTAGATGGTACCTTACGGGGCAGGACACCAAAACACCTTAACTTTACCTGGTGTATCTCCCACAGTGACTGTGCTTACATGACAGACATTTTCTTTCAGTTTCAAGCTGTAGACCACTGGAGAAACCAGAGCTATTCCAACAGATGAAAGCAAGAGGACACGCAATCCATCCCCGCCGAGGCTGCGGCTTTAGCAGAAGCGCTTCCTGCGCCAGCTGCACGTTCACCTGCTGTGCCAGAACGCGGTTCCCACCCCCGAGCTGGGCGAGTGCCTTGGGAGCGCGTATTCAGGGCCACGGACCTGAAGTATCCACCTTGCTGACTCCAAACGAAAAATACGGGCCACTCAGGCAACCACATTAACGCAGATTAATAGTTATGTCAAGCACTGTGTCAGATCTACGGGATGCCAGCTGTGTAGTGCTACAGAACTGCCAGCCTTGCTAGAGCTAGCGCCAAGCGTTTTGCCCAGTGCAGCCCGTTGTGCCAGCTGGGTTTGGGATAGGAGGTTGGCTTTGGACAAGATGAAGAAAATTCTTGAATTCTTGAAATTCACTGCTCTGGAGAAGCATAGTCAGTCTCATTCCTACATCAGCCTATGCAGTTGGAAAGGGTACGACGTCAGTTCTCGTACTGGCCTGTGTTGGGCTCCAACGTGAACCATCACAATGAGCAAGAATCGCTAAAAAAGCATCCCATTTCAGACTGGGCACACAGCTACACACCAAAGATGTACGAGAAAAACTATACCAGTTTGACTGTCCAAGGAATAACACAACCTTCCCTGCCTGCCCTTTCAACCCCAAACACACAATTACGAAGATCTCACGTGCAGCAGTCGGGATAAACGGCTCAGCAGCATTCCCTGTGTTCTCTTATCGTCACCTCTTGGCAAATCATAGAATCACACAATGGTTTGGGTTGGAAGGGACCTTAAAGACCATCTAGTTCCACCCCCCCTGCCATGGGCAGGGGCACCCTCCACTAGACCAGGTTGCTCCAAGCCTCATCCAGCCTGGCCTTGGACACTTCCAGGGATGGGGCATCCACAGCTTCTCTGGGCAACCTGTCCCAGTGCCTCCCCATAGTGTGAATAAAGGCAGAGGTGGCAAGCAGAAGCCAACAGCAAAGCAGCAAAACCCTGCAATACTGCAGGACTGACTGAAGTGATGGCACAGCACTACTTGGCAGGGATGTACCTAAACTAAATCTTGACTAACTCCTGCTGCAAGCTGTGCCATTTCTCAAACATTCAGTGTTCCAGGGACACAAGCCAGCATCTGTGGCTACTGCGTGAGCTACAATAATTCCCTCTGGAAAGCCGTTCTACAGATCTTTTGCTAAAGAGCATTGTTTAATGCTTCCATCATTTTGACTGCAGATCACAGTAATCTCTCCCATACTCACTGGATGTTGCCCATGACATTCTGCAGACTAGTAAGGAGGCAATTTTCAGAACGTAAGCTAAAGCCAAAATTGCTCTGAATCACAGAAGAAAAACTTAAAACTTGAGGAGTTTCAAGAAACCAGGGGATATCTTTGCAACTGCTGCCTCTCCCTTCAGCTTTTTCAAGTATGGTTTTTTTTTTTTGAGAAGATTCATTACTATGCAAAAATTTTAGCCCCATTAGGTACTAAGCAATTTGCTAAAGTCAACATTAAATTCATAAGACCAGACATGCAATTAAAATGTTTGATTATATTTCATTAAATTTTAAGAGTACTCTGTGTAACCAAGCAGCTTTCAGGGTGTTCTCTGCCAACCAAATTCCCCCTTTGAGGAGCCGCTGAGAGTTTTTAGAGGCTTTGGAAGCTTTGTACCCTGTGATTTCAAACAAGATCCAGGTGCATGAACTGATCTCTTCATTTAATTCCTAACCCTTCTTGACTGTACACAGCACAAAATCTCCAACAGATTACACACACACCGAGTAGTGATGTGTTACGCATCGTTCTCATTTAGGAAGCCAGAACAGCATCCTAACTGCTTAATCCAGCAGCACTGAACACACGCCCGAACTCATTCACGTTAAACTGACAAAGTTTATAAATAGGATGGAAACAAATTTCCTTTGGTACTCTCTTCCAGCTCCTGAACAGAGGAGACTGCTGGAGTCTGTGCACAAGTTTACCTTAACAGCGCATCGTAACACCGCACGAGCAAGGGAGAGAGTTTTGGATAACCTTCCACCCGAAGAGGAACACACACCATGCCTCACTGCTGACCTTCCAGTCAGAGCCACTGCCCTTCCTTTGCTCCACAGCAATAGCAGCCTCCCAAGGAGCCACGCGTATGCATACTTCTGCTAAACTCCCCCCCGCCTCTACCTGCAGGTACAGCCGAAACCCCACGTGAACCCATTACTAACGGATCCAGCTTCAGAGAGCTTGAAAACATGTTGCCGAAGACATCCTGCTGTGGTGACGGTGTGACTCACGAGTGAGGTGAGCCAGCGCTCCTAAACGGTTAGAACTTTAACAGCTGAAAGGAATTAAAAAGAGATTAAAAATAATCAGAGTTTCAAGGTCAGAACCATTCACAGCTCTGACAAGCTAAAGAAGAAATTGGATCCAGAAATCTCACGCCCGAGACAGCAGATTCAAGTATGAAGCAACTGCAAAACCCAGAGAGACACCACGCATCAGAAGACCGAAAAGGCCCAAGATCTTTCAAGTCTGGATTCAGTCACCAGGGAACCCCCAGCTGTCCCTTTCAGAAAGCTGTGCCGTACTCGCGGCACCGTATAAAACCAAATCACGGCACTGCTGAGAAGCTGCTGTCTGTGGCACAAGTACCAGCAAACAATCTAATTTTTAAGGCCTTTTCTATAGAGCAGCTTTAGGGAAGGAAAATAAATATACTTTCAGTTGATGTTACTTTATGGGAAGCAGTCTTCCTTTGGGTGTTTTACTTTCTCCTTGTAGATTTCTGACTGGGCCTCCTGTGTGCTATAGAAACACAAATCAACCCTCGTGAAGCCATCACTCTTCCCTAAAGGGCCCAAAGAATTTAATTCTGTTTTTCTAATTATCTCCAGAGTTACTCAAAAGCAGGAATTTTACAGGTTAGCAAAAAACCCAGACCTAAAATAACTTTAAAAACTCTTTAATGTGAGGAAAAATTTTTACACAAAGAAAGTCTAAGACAGGTAAGTCACAGCTACAGTGAGCTCAAGGCAATCATTTCATAACTGGGATTTAATTGGAAATAACTTGGCTCCTTGCATTATTTCTTTAAATATTAATAGTCAAATATCTACTCTACAAAAAGTAGCAGCCTAATTTTGATACTAGCAGGGTAATGCTACACAGCAGTCTATTACATTTGTTTTTCTAGTTTTCAGGGATTCTCTAACCTCTTGTGACTTCCCTTAATCCAAGTTGTATTGAACTGCTCTGACAAAAAGATTTCAGAGGGGAAAACACGCTTTTTTCATAAACAAATACTGGCAGAGTTCAAATACAGACATCAATTGCGAGAAAGGGAACAGGGCATTTTCATTTTGCTCCCATTTATACTGAATAGAAAAAATTTGGCATACTCCAACATAACTGACAAGATATGAAGAGCAGGGTAAGGCAGGAGAACATCTTTTACGGCACTTGAGTGATGACTACATCTATGATGTCAAGGGCTAAATCCACAAGAAACTTGGATATTGCAGTGCTGTGCATCTTGCTATTGACTTTCCAGCTTTGCTGTTCCCCAGTGGGGTCTGTGTCTTTCAGTATGGGCTGTAGGCACCTTCTGAGTCAAATTTAAATCAACTGGGCAAGACAGGCTTTTGACGTCCAATTTCTCCAGGTCTTACATACATGGCCTTTACGTACAGGATAGCCTGTTCTGTACCACGTGAGAATCACACACTCATACCTGGTTGCATGCTTTGATGCCTGAGCTGTTCCTCTCAAACACATCACAGGTTATTTTGCACAGTCAAAGCAGGGAGGCAAAGTCAATTGAGTGCTGTAGCTACTGCACCGCAACTCTTGAGTAAAAGCCATCAACGATCCTTGTGGAAGCGGAGCAGGGCACTGTCCTCTTCTCTCTACCCAAGGGCCTCAAATGCACCTACCTGAGTCCCACACGGCTCGTGCAGAGCTTAGGTCCAAGAGCTACACTCTGAGCTCTGTGTCCCTGACAAGGATGGTCAACGGCTGCTGGGTTTTTGGGAGGAGGAGGTGGCAAGAACTGCTCAGCAGCAAAACACGAGCGTACACCCCAGGGGCTTGACTGGCAGCAACTCTGGATGCAGGATGTCAGGTCTGGAGAAGATCGTCTGGTTTCTGAGGGTCATCTCTGCCTGACCCCTTAAATCCACTTTGGTCTAAATCCACCAAAAGAGCTGGTACCCAAGTCTCTCACTTCCCAGGGCTTTCAGTTCAACTCTGGCATAAACAAAGCATGCAAATACCTGCACCATATCAACAGTGATAGATACAAAGGCAGTTTTCTAAACAAAGAAGAAAGTAAGGGAAACACACTGAGAAAGGCACCAGTTGTCCTCTCGGTTAAACCTCAACTGATTAGAAGGCGGCATGTCAGCTACATACAGATCACCCTAAAAATAACTATTTTCCATTCCTACTATAAAACCAATCCATAAACTGCTACATTTCTCATGTTCTGTCCATTCAGCTTTTTCTACACACAGCCATATTTCTCCCACTTCATCCTGCAGCGCTGGTCCCACTAATCACTGACATATGCTCCGGCACAGCGCGTTTCCTCTGGCATGCTTTACAAAGAAGCACTGTCACCAGAGCAATGTAAGCGCTGGCAAATATGGTCTGTCAGGTTTTGTTTTCAAGGACTATAAAAATAGACTTCACTGCATTAGGCTTGAAAACTCATACCCTCTAGAAATAATTTAAAAAAAAACAAAACACAAGCCTTCAGATGACTTGTTATTGTTTTCAAATACCCAGAGAGAAAATCTGTAGTTTTATACTTCATTTAACATTTTCAGGTTAAGCCAATATTTGAGTTCTTTTACACAACTGACAATTCCCAGCTAATTTATCAGCAAGGACAGTGCTCTCTGCTCATGTCCATCAACTCACAGCTTCTCAGATGCATTTCTACTATGATCAGTCTCTTATTATAAAAACATCAGCGCTTGGAAGATGCCAAGAAATGACTTGTTTCCAGAGCTTTGGCCATTCACCCATGGTAACCAGTATTACTGCATGCTGATAACAGCTTTGGCCAAAGGTACTTGGCACAGATCGAGGTTTGAAACACTTTCTTGTCAGTTTGTAATTGCTTTACCAAGGACTCCTTCTGTAATCAGCCAGCCCAAATTCCCATCTGCAGAAAATACACAACTGTGGTGAAAGAAAACCTATTCTCTTTTATACACAGATACTCTGCAGCAATCAAAAATCAAAGACAACACAAGTAGGACCTCTGCCCATGGGAGATAAGACTTCCACATCCCCATTCGCAGGGCACACAACCCACATCTGAAGATCAGAAACAACATGGGGCAGAATGGGGAAAGAACCACATTTCTAAAGAATAGCAGCAATAGCAGGAAAACGGCAAATGTGATAACCTGAACAGCCCGCTGGTCTCAATGCCTATATCCAAACACACTTCTGCCAGTTCCTGTATCCAAACCCCAGGTCTTCCAATACTTTGCAGATGGTTTTGCAGCTTACTTCTACACCCTCAGAAGCGGACAAGCAAAATCATTTGGAGAAGTCTCATTCCAAAGATTTTAATTGTACCAATGTAAATTTTTTGCTGCTGCGAACAAGACCTGGGAACAGATGCTGGCTTTCTGAAAGGAGAGTTTTTTTTTCATGCTAAATTAGTACCTTGAATCAGATTCCAAAACAGGCAGAAAAATAAAAAATTAGGCAGTATGCAACAGTAAATCATCAATAGGAGTTTTAGGTATTTCCAAAACAGTAAGCTGCAGCCTGAGAATCAAAGAGAAGCAGCAGTCCACAGTGTATCTCGTGGGTCAGCAAAACCGACATATGCAGGAATGGAAAAAAAGGGTTATTCCTTATTACTTGGCTATCATATCCTAAAACCCTGGCAACAGGCCACCTGGAAGATAAATGAGAAGACAGAAGATAATCACAGGGTTCACTTCTTTCTGAGATCCAGAATAATCCTGTTAGGTAGTGGCTAACATGAACTGACAGTCGGGCTAAATTTAAGTGACCTTCTGTAATGTTACAGAAAATAACTTACTTGCCTAACTGAATCCCTTTACAACATAGTTATGTCTGTATTTATCTAGCTTTTGGGGTTCTGATTTTCTTTAGCGAGGGAATATATTTTGCTTCTACTTATCTGAGCTGAAACTAGTCTCCAAAGAGAGTCACTTTCAAAGAAGCAGAGTTAAGATTAAAGTCAGTCTGAGCAGAAGTGACGGAGCTGTTCGCTCTTTTAAAAATAATATAAAAAAGAGAAAACCAAAAAAAAAATATCTTATGGGATGCCAAACCTGGTTATGTGGTTATTTTTGTATCATACCCTAGATCAAAGTCACCAAGACTCTTACTTTTCAAAGGAACATCACACACTAAGACATCTTTGAAAACTTTGGTCTAAACATTAAGAACACTCAAACTCTGTTTCACCTGTTTTATTTATTAAGCAACTGCTCATGCTTACTAGTACCTGTGAAAATTTCTTCTTTGGACTTCATCTGAAAGCTGAGCAATGGTAGGTAGGCTCATGAAAGAGAAAACTTACCTCTTTTCCATTGTGGAGAAAATCTGTTTTGTTGCTACTGCCATGTACTAGGTAAAAGTAACTTCCCAAATGAATGTGAAAACAAGTAAAGGTAATTTATACAAAGACCAGCCTATGCAATCTTCCACTGAGAAAAACCAAGCTGGCTACTAGAGGTTTTAAATGTTAGATCTTCTGAATAATCATGAGGAAAGATGGAGAAGAGGATGACTTTCCTTTGAAAAGTCACCTCAGCTTACACACATAACTGCAAGCAAAGGATTTCAGGCTTTAGAGATCAAGCAGAGCAGAACTTGTCCTAACAACTTAATCTTGTAAAAACAGTTGTTCAAGGGGGCAGAAGCAAAGCAGCTCTGTATGTAGGAGGGACACCTGAGAGCGTTTCCAGGTAAAATCTGACACAACCCTAAAACATCACAGAACTTTGACTAACAAAGACAAAATGTCATTCTAATCAGATTTTTGGAAAGGGAGAGTAGTCAAACAAGAAGGAAGATTTCATGCATCCAGAAAGTTCTTATAGGAGAGAGTCTGCAAATCCTTTATTTTCATTACCAAATAGCTCTACAGCAGGAAGACACAGTTCATTTACAGACATCCAAGTTTAAGACACAAGTTCAAATATTTGTACCTGGAGAACCACCCTTCAGGTGTCTGAAATTTAACCCCTTAGTTGGTCATTATTTCAGTAAACAGCTGCAATTTCTCTGCATTTTAAAAATACTCTGAAATGCCTTTTGGAAGTTTAACTGCAGCAGTCACTTTATAAACCACAACCACACAGAACAGGCCAAGTTCTCTACTTGAAAGCTCCATCAGGGAAACTGTCAGGTCAGGGCTACATTAGCTACAGATGACATACGTGCAAGAAACGTATTTTAGTGTGGAGGGGAGATACACTGAGCAGAAACTAGTTACCTCACTGCAGGGGCAACACTCAGCTTAACAGGGAAGGATGCCAGCATTCACTACACATAGAAATTGCTTTCTGCTACTTGTACAAATTGGAAAGAAAGTAGTATTGCACCTGAAAAAATTAATAAGGAGTCGAGCCTGGAAGACACAGTCACCAAATAAACATTAAGAGTAAACTCCTCCAGGTTGGGCAGCACTACGCAGTCAAGCCTTCGCTGACTCCATCCTCCTCCCCTTCCTGTGCTTTCTCTTGCTGGCCAAGGGAAGAATGGTAATACCCACAGGAGTTACACCAACTTGCTCAAAATAGGGTTTCCAGTTTAAACCCTTAATATGTTTAAACTGCTTATCATTAGTTTGACTCAATAATACAGAAAAGCAAAGGATATAGTAATATAAACCTAAGTTAGTAGGGTGCAAATTTTAAGCCATCAGCTATGATTAGTAACTGCCTCTAAGTGAGCTCTTGTCCACTTTAGCTCTGAGACCTCTAGAGCACCTGGCCTTAGTGAGGAGTTTCATCCCCGACTCACGTTGGTGGCGACATGTTCATGTGTCTATATCATCACCCCCAAAAGAGGGAAGTCTGCTGAACGCCACCAACCATCAGTACCATTAATGAAAGCGGCGTTTGAGCTCAGGCGCCTGGACAGAGTTGCAGCAAGACCCCAAGAAGTCAGGCCTCAGAAACGGGCTGGATGGCATTTCCTCGTGCTTTCTGAATATACTCACGAGGGTCGCTACTGGCAATAGCTGCCAGCCCCTGCTTCCAAGAAAGTGACGGGTAGAATAAACAACACTTTTATTCTTGTGAGCTACAGAAGATATGCCATCAAGGGTCATCGACCTTAGAGAGATAACTTATCAAAGTGGGAAGGCATGAAGCAGTATCAGAGGAAACTCTGTGCCTGGGGTGGCAGAGTTCAGTCATTATAACATCAACAGCTTTCTTACTGAAGCAAGTTTCTTCCCTGGGTATCAGCAACACTGGAAGACTGCTTGTATTCCACTGTAACTGTGGTTAAAAAGCCTCAATTATAGATATATATGCCCTAAAAAGCTCTCTTTTAACCCTGAAGCTAAGATTAGAGAAAACGGAGGAACTGCAAAAGGGCAGAGAAGAGAGCTAATTATTTAGAAAGAAAAGCAAAGTTAAGAACCAAGAAGTAGTCCTCCCTTCTTTGAAGCTGCCATTTAAAGCTTTATGAAGTTTATGAACAATAAGGAGACAGGTCAAGCGACATATTTCTTGTATTTTAGGGGGTGCACAGGACTTTGGATGTCAAGCTGCCAGCAGATCTCAGACACACAAGTTACTCTTCTGCCCAGGTATTTGAGAAGGAGGAGATGCCTGGCAACTTATTGCGCTACATATTGATTTACTTATCTGTAGCTTTCTCCAATCGTTTGCCAGACCCTTTAAATCTAACAAAAGAGGCACAGTCTGACAAGTCAGCCATAATTTGATATCCAGTACTACTTATATTGTTAACAAAGCTGTGTAGATAAACACTCCCCTCCTTGTTACTCATCCATCACCTAGCCAGGGTAACACAAAATGCAGGAAATTCTACCACCCGTGTCAGTTACACTGACAGAAAAGATACCATTACCACTGAGAGGTTGTGCTTTGTGTTGAATAAAGCAGGGCCACTAACCCTTTCTAGCTGCCTGGGTTGTAAGGAGTCATGAGCAGCACGCCAGATCTGAAGGTAACACCACAAGTAGACTCTTAATGAGGAGACTAAGTTTGTTTATTCATAGCAAACAAGATAAAAGGCAGTCCAAAGGTTGAACATAAAAATTTAAAATTAGAAAGGGGCGCTGTTAACCCTAGATTTGGAAATAAAATATCACGCTTTTATGCTACTGAAAGTCACTCCAGCATCAGGATTTGTTCAGGAGTCTGGAATCCGATAAACAGATGCACACTTTGTTAACTGCTAAAAATCCCCACCAACAGCTACAGGCTTTGCAAACAACCTGGGACCTGAAGTCAGTCAAGTCTTCTATACTTCTCCTAGATGCAGGGGAATCCCAGGCCAAGCTGCGTCCAGAAGGAATACATGGGTGGCCAAATGCACTAGCACTGACCAAACCTGGGCTGCCCAGGGGCATTAGCTCAGGTTAAGACAAAGTACAAATTCGGGGCAGAAAGGCTATTCCTGCTTCGATTCAGAATAGGAATAGATGGATACAAGGTTAACAAAAAGTAACTGTTCAGCTTTAACCCGATCTACCTCAGTCTGATTTAACTAACATTTAAATAAAATTTGAATTAATGATTACCTAAATAATCATTAATATCTGTTTGCCATTGCAGTATATCCCATCAAAACAGCCAGGTTTTAATCCATTCAGCTATGGGAAAATTCCCTTCCAGTTTTCTAGTAAAGGTGATCCAGACCAAACGACTTAAAGCAGCGTAACTCAGAGGTTACGCTGTGGAGTTAACCGGATGGAACACAGGAAGCACAATGGACACCAGAGAGAGAGTCCTCTGACGGTCAATACACAGCAGCTTTGTTTACATGAGCACATACACCATCCTGAAGTACCAGGAAACAGCACAGTGCACTCCAGTTGAGGTGCACTCCACAAAAGCCTACCTCCGGCAGCTCTGCCAACATCCACGTGATGCCAAGCTCACAGGTTGAAACGGCTGCTTTCATAGTGGTTCAAACCAAATTTCTGCAGCACTACTTTTGTTTCTAGTGGTATTTCAAGCACACAGTAGAATACCTCCTACAAACTCCTAACACACCCCACCAGCTCTTTATTTCCAGAAGGAAGCTGAAGGCTACCTGCCTGTGTCACCTGGCTTAGGAAAAGGTTGCAAAGAAACAGGACCAATGTGCAGATTGCTTTTACATCACAACTTCCTCAAAGCCTAATTTAGAGAGGATCTGTTCTTACACAACACAGGTGAGGTTATTTGGCTCCACAGGGAAGCAATTCTTCTGCCTAATTTCACCACCAGCCCTCACCTGTGGTAAGAAACTTTCCATTAGTTTGTCAGCTCACTTACTCAAAGGCCTGGCAGTTACAAACTCCCTGGCGGGTAACTATTGCTCTTAAATCTTGCCGTATCTCACAATTTGATCCACATTCATACAGGGAAAACACACAGCCCTGGAGAGCACTGTATGGTTATGGTTTTCACCAGGGACCTAAACAGTAGCCCAGATGCCAGGAGCCAAAAGGTTTTCCTGATGACATCTTCCTTCCGTGAAAGGTAACCGTTGCAGCTATTAAGAACTGCATACAGAGCACATTTGAATGGCAAAACACAGAACCACTTGTCTGATAACAGCAGCACCTGCTCCAAGATAGAGATAACCCCCCTTAAAGAACAGCAAGTATAATAAACCTTCTATTTTTCCCACAGGACAGGAGACCTTGAATACAGCCCATTTGTTCATTCAGCGGTGTATTGCTGTCACACTGAGGATCACCAGAAGGAATTAAGAGACCCTGAGTGAAGACCACCGAAAGCTTTATTAAACATCTTTTCCAAATTTCACTTTGCACTTCACAGCTGTGAGATGGTTTAGCCACTTCACGGTCACTTCAGCTCACTTTGCTAATCCTAAGTGTGGTCCACACTTACCCAGCCCAGGAAAACCTGCTTGTTTCACAAGTGCTCTGAAGTGCTCAACTTCAGAGTGGCCCATACATGAAATTAGTCACTCTTACATTAAAACAGGTTTGTTCAGCTCTAGCACTTGCACTCCAGCCCTTAGATACCAATTGTTTTACACTATGCTTACCAAAATAAGCTTCACAAAGTTTGCTTTGATATCAGCTGATGAGTGACTAGCAAATACAACTGCCAACACAGCAATCTCCAAGAGGGCTGTGAGGAGCCAGGCTCCACAGTTCAACAGCAGTAGCAAGGTTGAAGGCACAACCAGTCTAACTACCAAAGAAATCTGGCTGGGAAGTGTGTGAAGTCGGTTGTTCTATTTACCTCTGGCTGGCAGAGAGTAGAAAGGGTTTCCTCTCACTTTTCCCAAGTCCTTTTCCTCCCTCCCCAGCCTTGGCAGCACAGGGTCTGCTAAACCATCCTCTTCCTTATTAGCTTTCGCCAGCCGCAACGTGAAGCTGACAATCCTTGACAGCTTCATAGCTGCCCCCAGGTCAGAATGGCAAAGCCGATCATCTTCCTCTGCTGAGGAGGACACGAGCAGCAGCAGTCTGGAAGGCAGCACAGCATCGCTCCCCACTCAGCTCATCATTAGGGCTACGTTTTCAGCAACACCGGCTGGAAACTTCTAGCCTAATTGCACTAAAGGCAAAGTTTACAACCCCAAGCTTTCCAAGAGGGCCATTCTCACAAGCCATTCTCCATCACCAGGTGGCAGTTGGTTTCTCACTCACAGCCTACCAGCAGGCAGGCACATCCCACTTCAGCTGGCTGGCAGCAGAGGGCACCCCACCATCACCGATGTGATTTATAGACTTCCATCATGCTCACGACTGAATTTATAGAGCACAAATTACTACTACAACAAGCTACAGGGCGGCTCCATAAAGCATGCATCACATCAGATAGAAAAGCGTGCAGTGCAAGGCAGCTAATTTGCTACCGTGCTTTTAGGCAGAAATTCAAAGAGATGTCCCAGCTTAGTATCTCCGAGGTCAACCGCCACATTCCCATAACAGCAGGTACCATGCAGAGTGCGGCTCTCCAGCCTGACCACACATGTACAGAGCAGGATCTCCGCAGAGCATTAGCAGTCACGTAAATACTTGCATTCGCCCAAGCATAAACCACTAGCCCCCAAATTAACTCATCTCTGCTCTACGTACTGCAGGACTACACGTCAGTTAAACATTTTGGCTGAGGATACAGCAGCCTCCGAGGCAGCCAGAAGAGATTCAAGAGACAAAAGGAATAGCTGCATTCCTCTTGCTTTTTCCTACCTCCACACCTACAGATCATATGTTTTTTACCTATTGAATACTTGTTAGAAAAAGAAAAAGATGAAACCACCTAAAAGTCAATCTGCATTACATGAGCCTGCAGATACACACACACAGTCGAGCAAAACAGTACAATCATGAAGTATAAGCAGCTTCTAAGCTAATACTTTTGCTGTCAGCAGAAACACTTTGATCCCAACATAGCCACAACAGTAGCCAGACCTGTTACACACACCATGAAAAAAGGACTTCCTAGTTCATACCATCCGCTGAGCGACTGTACGCACACACTGATAAAGGACACTTCACACATGCAGCTGTAGTGAGGAGTTGCTCAGTGCATCAGCTTTTCGAAAGAGATCTGCAGCACGACCTTGAGGCCAAGACCTTGGTGACTTCAGGCCATCTCTTCTCTGGGGAGCAAGGAGCACCCAGCAGAGCTGCAGAAGAACAAACCCAAAGGAAGGAGCACAGACCTCATCCACCTTATTAAAGCAACACATTATTTTCAGCCACCATAATGTTTCCCCTGAACATGTAAATACAGAAGCAATTAGCTGCCTAGGCACTTCTGCAGAAACCATTTAGCATAATCTTTCCTAGAATATATTTACATGCCTTCTGATTGCTTAATTTACTGACACGTTTGTTTCAGGCACCAGAAAGATTAAATAAGGCAAAATCGCCTACGCTGATGTATTGCCATTTTGAAGGTAACATGCAGCACAAGACAGACAACAAAACAAACTCCTAGCAGGTTTTAAACTTCAGAATTTTAGCATTACGACTCTCTGTTCTAGGAATTGCTTTATAGCTTTAATTCAGATGTTTCTTAAAACCTTTTCTCCCCTTTTGCTGTTGCTCTGAAAGATAAAATTACTGACTGAAACAGCAGGCACCATTTAAAGAGAAAGAATGAGCCTGGACAGGGATTTCATTGAACAGCTCAATTCTGTATCACATCTGAAATGTCCTCAATTCAAAGATTAGCCTGTACAAAAAGGCAAATTAAAGCCAGAAACAGAAGAAAATATTTTCTGACTGCTATGAATATAATTTTTTTTTATTATATAGCCTCCTATCATCTGAAGTTTTGGTATTAAGAAGTCAGCTCCACCAAATGACTTCATGAACAAGCAGACAAACAGCATATTCATTTATAAGCTGGAAGTTGATTAGCAAGTACAAAACCCACGAATGCTCTTCAGGACCAAGGCAGAGAAGTTGGACCCACTGAGTCTGCCCTAAACACCCTCTGCAGTCAGCTGGCAGATAACTCTATGACAACCGTAAAAAGAAAAACCGAAAACACCAATACATTTGTTTTGTCTTTATTCTGCTTCATCCAAAATTATTTTTACCAAGACAGCCAGTTGGCCTTTAGGGTATGTTTTCCCTTGCTCAGTGCAACAGGAGTTATCATTTCAGGACCCAATCCTTCAAACAATACAGTCATACGGTACAAGTATATCTTTACTCACAGACCCGCTGCAGCCAATAACTCCACATTAATTGGACTGGAAGATGAAGCCTTCAGCCTAAAACGCTGTAACTCTGATTTACGCAAGTGCGGAGAGGTTTTACTGCAAATTCTCCTGCAAGTTGCACAGACGTTTCCTGCCCAGCTCAACATACCGTCAGAACAAAAGCAGGCATCAATTTACTGAGAGCTGCCATACTTTAAATAGACAAGGAAAAACGGAGTCAATGTTCTGTACAACACAGGCAATACAGGGTATCTAAATACCAAGAACACCAAACAGACACAAAAATAGGCAGTGATGCCCTGCACCGTAGGAACTGCCCGGCTTACAGCCGCCCAAAGCCCTCAGTACAAGGACAGTTTTGGAAGACCAAACATAAAAAGTCAGCTCGTCACTGGTTTTTCATCCTTCATAGCTTTAACTGTTACTTCCAACAAGCAACTTTGAAGCCTTCTAAGAGTGATTACCAACTTTCCCCTCGCAACCTCTGGAGGACTGATTTTACAATGGTCTTCATTCCACTGTAACACCACAGTATGAAGCGACAGAGCAGTGGACTACAGGGCTTGATTTTTTACCAGTCACACAACATAAAGTCCCTGCATCCAAGAGAAATACAAGCGTAAGGCAGTGACATCAGGAACTCCAGGCACAGCGTGGTCACTGTGTACGGTAAAGGGATTTCTGTGCAGATCTGAGGATCTGCTACAAATCTGTGTGTTATGGCA
>NW_010274292.1:0-848 GCF_000690775.1 Eurypyga helias | reverse complement strand
GTTTCCCTACTAGCACAGGACATTACAAGGATATGATCATGGTTATATCTAGACTTCCACTAAATACCTGAACAAATCATTCCTTCTGGGAAAGAAGAGCTCAGAACTTGCCACAGTAGGTTTCTCCACCTTTATGGTGCAGTCATACTGGCAAGTCTCCAAGGAGGGAAAGATTTAGACAACTCAGAGTTTTAAGTGGTTTTGAACAAGCAGAGCCTTGTAGAGTGGCAGCTGAACTGACAGCTATACACTGGCATTCCAAGCTTTTGAGTCCCAATCATTCGTAATGGTACAAAGCCAAACCCAGAAGGGGATAAAGCAATTATGTAGCCAAAAGTAAATGCAGCTAAACTGAGCTTCCGAATGTCTAATTTGGGTGATGTAGCCTTCCTGTCTCGCACGCTAAGCAGAGGGTTTGTCTGTGAAATGCTCTACTACAGCAGCGGGACAAGAAAAGAATGCAGTCATGTGCTGCAACATCGCCAGGCCACGTATCCAGCAAGCATCCCCTGCCTCTCGCAGGAAGAGTTACCCGCTCCTCTCTCCCAAAAGGGGCATCATCACACAGACATGATCTTCAAGCTCCACCCGGTACGTCCTGCCAGCCCTCGCCCTGAGCTCTGCGGGCGCCCGGAGCAAGGGCTGCTGCTGGCTCCCTGTGTCCTCCCGAGGCAGGAGGAACGGCACAGCAGGCGCACCCTCGGAAGGCGGAATTACCGTCCTGTCCTTCCCGGGGATGGGACGAGCTCTGCTTCCTTACTCCTCGGAGCAAGGAGCGGAGACGTCGCTTTACTCCTTTACCAAGCTCAGCCAGAGAAGCAAGCCGACCCCCCAGTGCCCGCCCCCAC
>NW_010274291.1:0-15006 GCF_000690775.1 Eurypyga helias | reverse complement strand
ACCATTCTATGATTCTATGTGACAATTATAAAACAGAATTACAAAACTGTATGACTGGCTAAACTCCTAGGTTTTGACCATTTCAATCCATTGTGTAAGAAATGTTACTGAAGTCAATGGACATTCTTTTCTGAATAGAAATATTAGGATTTGACTGTCATGCCCATTCTCAAGCCAAACATATTTGAAACCAGAAGGCTAAGATGGAGGGACAACAGCCGTATTCTGATTGCTTGAATCTACCAGTCTTACATGGAAAAAAAAAACACACGTGTCACAAAAAAGAAGCAAAGATGGAAATTAAAGTACTACACAGCTGTGAATTTATTGCCTTGTCTTGGAGTAAGCTCTGCTTGGCATCTTGAATTGCTTTTGAGGATCTTGGTGGAAACCTGCGGGGTGTGGAGGGGCTCTGCAGTGACTCTTGCCAAGTTAGACTGAACCCAGGCTGGTTGGAGATACTCACTAGAAAACCCAAAACTTTCCCAACACAGTTGTTTTTATTGACAGCCCTGCTCAAATACAGGTCATGTGTTTAAAGAAATCTGCTGTGACTTCTTTCAGTGGAAGAAATGCGCTTTCACTGCAGTCATTTTAGAGCTCTGTCCCCAGAGCACTAAGCTTTCTACTTCAGAGTAATGATGGCATAAAATCACCAAAACCACAGATTTTGCAACAACATAATCATATTGATAACCCCAGGCTGGTAGCATCCCCAGTAAAATGTTCTGCCTCACACATTGTTTCTTTGTATTGCACCAACTGCTTTCAGCTTCATACAAGGTCACCTGGAATGTTTTGGGAGTGGAACCAAAGCCCCTTCTTTTCTTGCACTCAGAAGGGTGCAGGAAGTGATCCTGCCTACCCTTGTGGAACAAGGAGTAGCATTCCTGGGGAAGATGTTTTCATTATCACAGCTTGTTTCAAAATCAAGGTAGCTGCAGAGGTAAACCTTACAATACTTTATTTTCTTGAATAGCCAGGCAATAGTTTTTCATTAAGAAATAACTCCCACAGCCAGAACAGCAATTTATTTTCTACCGTGAATTTTGATATTTTAAAAACGAAAATTTCAGCAATAATCTGACTTGTTTCCTTGACTCTGAATCATCCTTAGTGGCTATTGCATCTCTACTGTGGAGCTCACAGAAGCATAGGCATAAAATCAGCCTACCCTTACAAAATAATAATACAATAATAGCATACCTGTGTGTATGTATATTAGGGCACTACCTACTCTTAGATTATGATAATGTATTTAATAAGTCTACTTTTCATATCATGTAAATGTTGTGACATACAACATTATGTTGAAGACTTATCAGTACTTCCAATTTTAACTAAAAAAAAATCAAAGGGAGGAAGATCTTGCAGGGAATGGAT
Source organism: Eurypyga helias (assembly GCF_000690775.1). Classification (NCBI taxonomy): domain Eukaryota; kingdom Metazoa; phylum Chordata; class Aves; order Eurypygiformes; family Eurypygidae; genus Eurypyga; species Eurypyga helias. The sequence goes on along the minus strand of NW_010274291.1, from coordinate 13,623 downwards.
TACAGCCCAAGCTAGATGGATATTCACTTCCAAACTAAGACAATAAGGTAAACAGAGAGGAGAAAAGGAATAAGAATAGGCATTGATTAGCATCCTGCAGAGAAGCAGGTTCAAGGGAAAGTCAGGACTGCTAGCAGTCAAGCTGAGAAAAATCTAGCAGCGAAAATTAAAACGAACAGGAAGTACACCAACTAGAAACACCAGTGAAAAGAGATCTTTCTCTTCTGCCAAGTAGTGCAAAACAAAGGCATTCTAGCTTATCCAGAAAGGCAATTAATATTTTACCTTAAACTGAATTAGGCTCCAAGGAGAAAGGCAATCATGGGGTTCACAATTCAAATGCTGATATAATGTTTGATTGGTTTCTGAAAAGGATCCAGGTTGCCTGCAATAGCAAAGAACTAACTCAACAACGTAGGAAATCCCCTTCAGTCTCATGCTTCTCGATAAACAGATATTTTACAATTATGATGGTCAAGGAGTTATAAAGAATAAATGCTGTTAAAATAACCCTGCTAATAAAGTGTTAAAGAGTTCAAAAGATGTAAATTAGACTCTGGTTTCTGTGTACAGGGACTTAAGCTTGCTTGGTTGCCATGGAAGACACCATAGGAAGTAAATTTCAAAGTTTAGAAATGTACTGACTAAGAGAAAGTAAAAGCAATCAAAACAAGACATAGTTTTCTGAATTTTAAATCGAGTGATTAGCTGAACAAATGTAATGAAAATCCTCATTGTCCCTTTCCACAGTTGTTTACAATTTCCCATTCTGTTAGGCAGCCATTTGCCATGGGGAAGAAGAATTAGTTGTGTTGTTCAGGGGCACTACTCATGCCTCTATACAAGAACAGCATGAGAAACTGACCAGAACCTGACAGATTTCCACGAGAGCCCAGCCCAACAGGACACTGCTTACCGGGACATGAGACTTGGATACTATCTATGTCCTTGCAGCCCTATAGAGAGATCCAAGACTGAACCTGCACTTACACACTGCCTCAATTTTCCCAGAAAGATAGAGCTTAAGTACTGCGTTTAAGTTTTAAATGTGTTTAAGACCTTTAAAGAGGCTACATATAATTTTAAAACATATTTTGGAGTGCATTAGCAGGCAAATGTACTCTTTTTGTACAGCCCTAGCTTTTATTACACCATTTCTGAACGATAGCAACAGAGGTCTGTCAGGCTGGGGCATCTACAGCTCCTGCTGCATCTGAGAGAAAATAAGTGGCCTTGACACCAGTAGATCATTCCTGTCACAACTCCAACCTTTTTTCTACCTCTTCACAAACTTTAAAATGAGCCTCTCCCAAGATATATTTAAATTACTGAAGTGCCCTATTTCTATTTTCTGATTTTCCCTTTCTATCTCCTTGTTTATTATGTGTCCTTACTTTTGTACAATTGTAATCTGGCTGCAGTACTGCTGGAGCAAGGTTCCTGAAGTAAAAGCAGGATCAATCTCAGACAGCAGAGAATCTGCTCAGTCAGTCAGGCTCCGTCATCTAAGGATGTTTGCTGGGCCTGTGAACCTTTCTACTGCATCTCAATGTAAAACATGTAGAGCTGACTGCGCAAACAGAAGCTGAGATTAAGAATATTGGCTGCTATATTGTTTGCGTGAACAGGCATGAATAACTGACATCTATAAAAAATGTTCACAGAAGCAACTTCCAACAGGATGTCACATAGGACCCCAGGATGGCTAACACTACTCCCCCTGACCCTGAGTTTTCATATAAAATAATACAATTTCACAGATCAGTCAAATTTGATAAAAGTATATTCAAACTGAAAAGAAGGCCTGTTCCTAAAAATGCATCTTACAAGGCAATGAACTTTCCAAAGGGAATTCAGAGCACACTGCTACTGCTGACTCATTACATCTACTGCTCCTGCAAAATAAGAAGTTCCTGTAGTCACCTTTCAGCACCAGAGGTTATAGTGCAGCCCACTATGGGCATATTTTGTTTGCTTTAAATTAGCTAATTCAAATACCGATGGAGCATTCAACAGTAGGCTGCACCATGATGCAAACAAATATCATGGGTGTTTGTCTTACTTAGCAGATGAATTCTGCAGCCCTACTAAACTCCATGCTGTCCTGTTCACCTTGCTGATGTACCACAGCTGAGTAGCTTAAAGTCAGCTCAGGTATATCTATAATTTTACAGCCCTTCAATTGCAAACAATGACTGCTGTCTTAACTATTGTAGACAAAAGACGCAGAAAGACATTTCTGAGTGAAAAGCATCAGCTGTCAAAATAAATACTGATATGCATATATGAGCTTGTTTAACTGAAGTGACTGAGTTTAAAGGAAAGACTCTCTCTGAAAAGTTGCTCACAACCTGCAAAATGTTGAAGTTCCAGAACTGCAACAGAAGAAAAATTCAAACGTATGAATATACTTCATACAACCCCTCTGTATTAGTCCTACAAATATGAGTCAGTCCTAGAATATTTTATTCTCAGATGCCACGGTTTAACGCCAGTGGATACCTAAGCACCACACAGCCACTTGCTCATTCATTCCTCCCCTTGTGGGATGAGTGAGAAAAACAGAAGAGTGAAAGAGAAAAAATCATGTGTTGATATAAAGGCAATTTAACAGATAAAGCAAAAGCCACGCACACAAGGAAAGCAAACAAGGAATTCATTCACCACTTCCCATCAGCAGGCAGATTTTTAGCCATCTCTAGGAAAGCCAGGCTCCATCACGCATAACGGTTACTCGAGAAGACAAACGTCATTACTGTGCATGTGTCGTGTTCTCCCTCCTACTTTCCTCTTCTTCCCTCAGCTTTGTATGTTGCGCATGATGTCATATCGTGTGGAATATCCCTTTGGTCCATTGTGGTCAGCTGTCGCAGCTGTTCCCCTCACAAACTCTTTTGTACCCCCAGCCGACTCACTGGTGGGTGAGGAGCAGAAAAGGCCTTGAGTCAGTGTAAGCACTGCTCAGCAACAACTAAAACATTCCTGTGTTACAAACATTCTTCTTGGCACAAAACAGCCCCACACTAGCTACTTTGAAGAAAATTAACTCTATTCCAGCCAAAACCAGCACACCAGATTATACTTTTCTTGTAATTGTTTTGTTTATTCGGTGAAGTTCAGCAAACTCCAGCTGTGCTATGTACTCTGCTTGCTAAAACGATTTTTCGTATCAGTCATTTATTTCATTTGTTCATGTGTTCACATTTAAACTTTAAACAAGCTTCTGATAATTTCCACGCTACAAAATTTACAGTATTTTGTAACACAACACACAAGTACCAAATTTGCCAAGAAAATCAACCCATAATTCCTTGCCCTTTCTCTTCTTTCACACAGAAAACTAAATAATCCAACATTGTTGTGCTTGTCTGTGGACCAAATTTACTTCTAGGATAGGAAAGATGTGCCAGTGGTTTCAATACTTGACAGGATCAGCTTAAAGAAGCCCCATGAGGGCCTGAAACTAATTATTAGGGTTTTGCAGCTAAAACAAAGGAAGGAATAGAGAAATAGACAAATAGTCATGTACTAAGCTAACAGAATATGTCAGCCATGAAAGGATTCACTGCAGGGCTTTATTGCATACAGTGCCCATTGCTAAAGCAAATTTAAAAAGTACAAGTGCATCGTAGACACTTCATAGACCATAGATAGGCAGTAAGAAAATATCTGGTAACACCTCCAAGATAGTGTTTAAAGGTGAGCCAGTTGGGCTGGATATGTCCATTGGATTTTGGCTTTGCTCTATGCTATTTATTCAACAATACACACCTTTATGTTTGTGACTTGATCTATTCCCTAAATAAAACAATACCAACAGCAAAGCTGGTCTTGAATTGAGTTTGTTCTTAAAAACAACTGCATGAGATAGGGTCCTGGCCGATAGGAAGGGCAGTATGTTGGTAACAATCAGCGTGGCTGAGAGGCCAAGTAGGCACTCATTAAGCTCACAAGGACAGGTTGGATCACTCAGCGTGCCAGCTGTATGAGGCAAGAGGCAGGACACGGGCAGCTTTTCACTGGGTAAATCTGGGGGCTATGGTCTTTCACTCCTTTTTGTGATGTTGGCTCAAGCCCTTATCATAGACATCACCAACAAAAGGGATGTTTACCTTTAGGATGAACACTTACACTTCTGGTCAATGTGACCAAGAATGTCATGTCCTTGTGCCACCACTCCCCACATGCAAAACAACTTGCTCACTCACAGACCTTGCAATATCTTGAGGCAGTATGAAAATTACAACCAATTGCATGAACTTAGGCAGGAAAGGTAAAAAAAAAAGATTGTTTCACTAGGATTCACTGAGAGCAGGACTTTCAATCAAACATTTTTTAATGAATCTAGAAAGTTGATTGCTTTAACATTTCTTGAATGTTGCATGGTACCTTGCTGGACTCGGTTCAGTATTTTAGGTTTTTTTTATTTCCATATATATAATAATAATCTAGCCTTCTTTTAGGTGAAAGCAACAGTGCCTAAAATATATGAAAGAAGATCCTGGTTTGGTGCACGAAGACATGCAATCTGTCCTTCCCATGACTGCAATGTTTCTATACAAACAAGTACACACAGCAAAACATGGGTTGCCACAAAGGTCATTAATTTTCCTCTAATATCATTACTATTTAATCAGCTTATTTCTTCAGAATCATTTATGGTTTAAATTAATTAAAAGAGTCACTCAAGAAAAAAAATACCAACTTCTTAAAGAATTCTAAAAATAACAAAGAATTGTAGGCACTAAACCCTGAAATGTCCCTGTGAAGTAAAAGAGAGCTGTTGGAACAACTTGCATTTTCATGGCTGTGAGACAGAAAAATTCAAACTGCTGAAGTAACACATCTGGCAGAATAACCTACTACCAGGACTAAAATTTCTTCTGCTCATCATGGTTAACATACTTTCCTTTAGCTAAAAAAAGAAAAGCATCCCAAAATATTCAGATCCAGTATTCTTTCCTAGGGGAAAACGCACTTCTGCATCCTGCAGGAGGATGCCGTCTCTGAGCCCGGTGTGTTTTCTGTGTGGCCCAGCTGGGAACATGGGATCCAAAGGGGAATTCTGGTTCCCTGAAGTAATGGAGTCAGCCACAGAATCTCAGGAGGTTCATAAAAGATTCAGCCTCTGCAAACACTAATTTTCATTTTGCAAAAATGAGAGTTAATCTGATTATATTAAATAAATAAATAAATATGTATGCATATTGGCCCTATAGAAGCATCAAGGTTACAACATCTGCCGTGCGCTTGCTTGTAGCCCTAAAGAATGCAAAGAAACAGCAGCATCTGCTACTCTAAGTCCTTCCAGCTACTTGTTTGCAACTGTTACTTGCTAAAAGACAGAATCATTCAGCTGATCACTGCTGTAAAAGTTAGATTTAGATATGCCTCTTTTCATCTCTTTTTGTGTAAGCATGTGTGTAAAAATGTTAGTCATTTTTGCTGTTGTTGTTCATACTTTACAAAAGCCATGAATATTTCATTCTCAGCTAAATTAACATCATACCACAATTACAGATTTCTCCCCAAATGCAGTCTATTCCAGACTTGGTATTCAATTTGCTTTCAGATAGTAGAAAATAAGTACTTTTCCGCAAGGAGTGACTCTTTCAGAACTCAATGTTCTTTACCTAGGAAGTCTGAAAAATCTTCGCATCTAAACACAGTGTGCAAAACAGAATTTCTCTGCTTGTACTTTAAACATCAGTTGTCAGGTGCATACCTACTTGAAAACACAGACATGGCAATCAAACAAAATCACCAGAAAATAAAGGAATTAACTCAGTGCAAATGAGAAAACATTAGTACAAACTTAAGTTTGAATAAGCCTTCAGGTGTGAAAAGACATACAGAAATAGGCTGTTTGGAGTATTAGCATGATATTCATCTTTTTCTGGTTAAAGGTATATTATGTCAAATTTATTATTCTGTTAGCACACAGAGGTATGGAAGATTTAAGCAGCTAATATTTATTAAAGTTACTGGCTCTGCAACACACAAAACCATCAAAATCAATTGGAGGTCTACAACATGAGTATTGATTTACAATGTAACTGGGGCCATTCACTGATAGATACGGCTTTAATGAGGAAATCACCAGAATTAATGAATGGGAGTAAATGGTAATTAAATCAATACCCTTGGAATGCTGAAAAGCACACACACCAACTTTTTCATCTTGTAATTCTTTCGGGTTTTTTGTTTGTGCTGATGGGTGGATTTTTTGTGATTTTTCTTTTTTAATGCATGCCAGGCCTTGATTCAGTCAAGCTTTGAAGCACTTCTGCATAGACCTTTCATTCAGAAGTCTCAAAGTACTTATTAAATAATGTACTGAATGCTGTTGTTAACGGTGCTAAAATGCCCATAGTTTTTTAGGTATATTTATCTTTCTATACCCTGGTTTCCTATGGAAACAAGATATGTTATGCAGCTATCCTGCATGTCGTCTCAGTTCCGCTTCTCCCCACAGAAGATTTGAAACCATTGGCCAGTTTCACCTGAACTGGCTAGAGGCAATGAGGTCTCAAGGTTAATGAGGCCCTTATAAGCTCTGTAAAAACAACATGTGGATATACATTCAAAATTAAAAACTTTTGATTTTAGAGTTCTACTACTATAGTCAAAATGAGCAACACTTACATTTTTGAGTGGGGAATGCTCTCAAAATAATAGGTAGATATAAGTACAACACGGAATTGGACTATAATCCACTTTAAGCAATCAATCAAGAGACACCACATGAAACGAGGTGTCTTTAGTTCTGGTGTTCACAGACTTACTTGTTTATTATTTGGATCAGTAATAAATTCCTATGCTCTTGGACAATATTTTACGGCAGAACCCTTCAGACCCACATACAGGACTGAGTTTAACAGGAATGCAGGTGTGTTCATGTCCTCTCCGGTACAGAATCAGCCCTGTTCCTGAGTCGTTGGTATCAGCTGCCTGACAACAAATGTACCATCTCCCTCTGCTGGAAAAAGTTTAACCTGCAGCCAGAGACGACTGAAAATGCTAGATCCAGAACGAAACTTGTGCACATAAAGTTAAGGGTTGCAACACATCATTTTTTTAGATAATTATCACTTGCAATAATGCAGATCATTGCACTAGGTATCAAGACTCTTCATCTAGCACCAGGGCAAAGTCAGGCTTACCACACACAGGAATCACAACCGAGACTGGGATTGTGGCAGAAAATTCCTGAATGCCAAATAATAAGAAATACTAATGACACTGACTTGTTCTTAGCCTGGTTTGTCAAAAGGTTGTTTTGGGGTTTTTTGTTGGTTCTGGGATTTATTGATTTTGGAGGGAAGGAGTAGAGCCCTAAAGATTTAGATTTTGTTAACGAAGAACCAAATTCTAATTCTGCTGATAATGAGATATTTAAGAGCTCCCTTCTATGAAGCACAACATAGGTTCTGGAAAACAGTGGTATGTCCTACTATCTCTTTCATTTCCTTTTTATCATATGGCCAGTGCAACACAGGCAAAAATCCTACCAACATCAGATACCATTTGGCCAAAGAAATTCTGCAGCATTAGACTACATCCTTTTGATATTACTTAATTATTTGCTAATGTGAAAAGTCTATTAATGAATTCTTACTTATTAGTAATTTTACGAAGTTTTTACCTCAGTGAACAATTAGGCAAAGATTTTCAGTCCTTAGAGCATGTATACAGGACCTCTGCTTCCTTGGAATGTAAACATTTGAAGTCTTAGTTCTTTCCTTGTATTTGTTACTTGTTAGTTTCAATACAAGTAGAGCTGTTTGTTCTGCAATATATAAAGGCCATGGTAAGCAGAGAACTCTTGATGGTCCTAACACAGTCCTCAAAAAAAAAATTAAAAAATCATTGACAGCATGTGACAAAAAAAGAAAAGCCAGCTGCTCAAAAACCAAGGTTGTGAGAACTAAATTAGTAACAGATGGTACAGACTACCTTTGGCCATTGAGATCAAAACCAAGCAATACTCTACCCAAGTTGTGCAGAAGAGTGGAAAACCAGATAGGTTCGAGTGAAGCAAAACACATAACGGCTTGAGGATTCTAGCAAAGAACTTCTTAGTGAAGCAATGTTGAAGGAACACTACTTCTATTTCTGTGACTCTCTTTCAGACCTGCAAGCAATAAAAGCTGTCCACTTTCTGGAAAAAATGTAAGATGAAATCAGATATGAGCATTCATGAAGATGCTCAGAGGGCTGTAGCACCTCTCCTATGAATAAAAGTCTGAGAGAGTTGGGCTTGTTCAGCCTGGAGAAGAGAAGGCTCCGGGGAGACCTTATAGCACCTTCCAGTACCTGAAGGGGCTACAAGGAAGCTGGGGGGGGGCTTTTTACAAGGGCCTATAGTGACAGGACAAGGGGTAACGGGTTTAAATTGAAAGTGGGGAGGTTTAGATTAGACATCAGGAAGAAATTCTTCACGGAGAGGGTGGTGAGGCACTGGACCAGGTTGCCCAGAGCAGCTGTGGGTGCCCCATCCCTGGATGTCTTCAAGGCCAGGCTGGATGAGGCTTTGAGCAACCTGGTCTAGCAGAGGGTGTCCCTGACCATGGCAGGGGGGTTGGAACTGAATGGTATTTAAGGTCTCTTTGAACCCAAACCGTTCTGTGATTCCATGAAAAGCAGTTTCATTTCTGCTATTAAAGGTAATATATATATAAAGCAATTAGGTGTTTCCTTGTGGAAAAATGCATGTAGCCTTGGTCTCCCTATCTTAGAAAGAATTAGCTGTTACAGACATAGAAGCAGATGTATGATCGAAAGATATTGACAGCACAAACAGCAGGGAAGAAAAATAAACAGCTTCTCTTTTAATGGTATCTTTACCATTACATTATCTTTATCCATTTTCACCAAGTTCTGTCAGTGGCTGAGCACTGCTTGCTCCTGAGGGCAACAGCGCAGCTTGACAAAAAGAGGTTTAGGTATCTCACTCACCTACTGGCATGTGTATTTATGGAGAACATGGTAGATGCCATGGTAGTGCAGTGAACCCTCTCTCATGCTCCAGCTGGAAACAGCAGATGACAAGTTCAAAACAAGCGTGAGAAGGTGATTTGACGACAGTGTGCAAGTAGTGGTGAAACTCTTTGCCACAGGATGCTGAGGATGCTGAAATTTAATGTATCTAAAAAGCAGCTGGATAAATTCATTGAAGAAAAAAACAGCAAAGACCATGAAATACAGACTTCCATCTCTGGCTTGATAAAAATATGTAGGACTGCATATTCTTATTTTCTTCCACAGACATCCACTAGTATATAAAATCAGAGGCTGAATATTGTTTAGATTGGCTTTTGCCTTGATCTGGTACAGTATCATGTTTTCAAGCCCAGAGCAGTGGGGTTTGCACCTTGCTCAGACTCTGTCTAATCCTTCTGGTGCTTAAAGCTAACTGCTATCTTTGTGGAGTCCCCTGCATATCTAAATGTCTTCTTCTGAATGTGTGCAGATCGGTATCAGTCTTGAGAAGAGTGGGCAACTCACCTCTCTCCCACCCTCTCCTCATGCAGCTGGTGGTCTCTCAAGAGCACACCCTAGAGACAGCAACTACCTGCAGTCCATGCCAATCCCTTCTTCCTCATCTCACATGCTCTTTTAACTGTTAAGTAGTCCAGTGGCAAGAGCGGTCACAAAATCAGAGGAGGTGGGACCCATTCCTTCTTGGACTTCTAAATTGCAGGAGAAAGCATAATAACCACTAGATGGGGCATCAAGTGCCCAACCAGTCTGCCATTATCCAGAGCAAAGAAAATATGTTTTCCTTTCCATGGGATAGCTTGAGAATGAAACACCTACTGTCTGTTGGCTAGGCCAAAGTCACAAAGAGGGGTCTGAGTCTGTTTAGTCAAAGGAGAAGTGAGTATAGGCTCACACACTGGGTGAGGTCTTTAGCTACTGAGTTGTGAAGCACAGAAGAACAGTGCCACAATGTTTTCCATCAGTCTGACACAGAAAATCGACTCTTTTCAACCTTCTGCTTAGGTAATCCTTGCAAATACAGCTTCAAAAGAAGATCCTGCATTGCAGACCCAACAAGAGAGAAGTCTGATCCTGGAAAATAAAGCAAAGAGCTTTGTGGCACCTTCAGGACTCCCTTTCTGGAGGATTTCCTGCTGCCTAGCTCAGGGTCAAGGCTGGCATTGGTCAAAGTGCTGGAAGCTTTGAATCCTTTCCATCAGTTCTTATTCCAGGCTTTTGATCCCACTTCTCTCTCTCTGTCTCTCTCTTTTTCTTTTCCTTTTATTTTTTTAATCTAGTCTACATGCTAGGAGGTTAATAAATTAAAGTGAAGCTGTCACACATTTCTGAATTTCTGACCATAGCAGTGAAGAAAAGTACAAGAAAACCCTTGTTCCAATATTGTGCTATAATAATCTGAAGATTCCATTGCCACAGTTTTGGATAGACATTCTTACTAGCTGCAACCATTGCTTCCCAGCAACTCCTTGCTTGGCACTGAAAGAAGAAATGATCCAGTCTGACATCCATATGAAATGTTCATGTGACTTTTCCTCAATATCAAAATAAACTTGAAATTCAGCTTAAAATAACTGGGTTCATTCTGACTGACATTAAATGAAACATTCTAAAAGACCTCAGCCATTGGATGTGGTGAAAACAGAAACTTTCTGGGTTTCTGTTTGTCTGGGGACAGATGGCAGCAATTTCTACAAGTTAGCACAAATGCAGCTGGGGAAGGACACATGCCACAGCCCAAATCACCAAAGAAATAATGAAACTACCAGCCAGGATGAGGAACAGAGCAACACTGATAAGCTAAAAAACCCCAAAGATAGTTCACTTTCAGAATATTGGGTTTGAACTGAGAACAGGACATCCAGAAAGACAGGCTGAAATGTGAAACTAAATTGAGAGAGACAGAATGGGGTGAAGAGGTAAGCTTGGGAGTTGCCTGCAAAGAGAAGCTAGCAAAAGCTCTCTCTTTTTATCATTCAAACACTAAAGGGAGGGAAAAGAGAGGCAAAGCAGGACTCATGGATGCATGTGAAAGAGTTCAAATAAGGAAGAAAGGATGATGTTAAAGGAGATTCTTAAGCAGCAGCCAGAGGACAGAAAAGCAGAAGAAAGAACACACATTTGTCAAAAATGAAAAAGCAGAAGAATATAGCAAAATGACAGGATTATCTGTGTTGAAAGAAGTTGGTTGACTAAACAGGATAAGAATTAAATAAGAATCCATTTGGTTTTTACTTTCATATAAATTTCTGAGGGTTTTTTTTGGCCACAGCAACAAAGATGATTATTAGAGAGTTAAATATAATAATTACAGGAAGCCGTAGAAAAGCTGTTCTAGGAGGTGACTTACACTTTCAGAATAAAGGATTACTGAACTATTTGGATCTATTTTAGTGTCTTTCAGAAATCTCTATGGCTGGAGTGTGTCCATGTATACACATCTTTGTCATTTCATTACAGGACCACAGTATACCACGTTATCCCTCAAATAATAATGCACTGACTATGCAGAGTTTTACTTACTGTTGAATTACAAATTTCTGATTTCCAGATTTCTCTTCTGTAAAATTTTCCTAAAAACCATGCTTATATAAATAAGGTCATTTCAGATACAACTTTAACAAATTAGCAGCTGTTATGCCACTATTAGTCACTGAGAAATCCAGGCTGTTCCCTCATTCAATTATGATGCTGCCAATTCCATTTCCTGGCTTTTGTCTTTCTGGCCAGTGCATGCAGCTCAGGGAAAATTCACTTCTGCTGCCCTGTAGACCTAACAGTACCGCTCCTCAACACTCTGACCTTAGAAAATAACAGAATCACTGTTCAGAAATATTTTGGGGTGAAATGTACATAAATTATACCAACATCTAATAAATTGAGGAGGAAGACATGTTATAGCCCAGTCACATAATATAGCAAAGTCAACCTGTTAAAATTCAGACTGTTTTAAGATATATCTTTTACTTCTACACTTAGTATCAGCCAGTTTATGTAGCACCTAAATTCCTGTGTTTATCTGACAGAGGCAGCTAAAAGCAGCAGTATTCTGTAACAACCTAATTCTCAGGTCCTGTCTGAAAACCACCTGTATTTCTTGCTTTCACTACTTCCATTGGAAAACCACTTGAAGTAAACCTATACTAGTAAGAAATACAAGACTACTGAAACACAGACAAAAACCTGCTATCATCTATAAGAAATTTGGAAACCTTTTTTGAATTCTTGACTACTCTGGGGCAAGCATGTAATTATTATTTCCTGTTCCAGAATGTTTTTCCAAGTGAAAATGCTTTTAATTCTTTCTGTCATTTCAGCCATGTGTTGTAACTGTGCCTTTTTTTTTGACAATTTAATCAAAATCCTTCAGTTTGTTCCCCTCATCACCTTAGGAAACATTTTCCGCACTTCATCCAGGTTGAGACCATGCTTTCCAAACACAGGTGACTGAACAGCACAGTCTTCCAAAAGAATGAGTGGCTTGGGCATTGCTATTAATAATCTCAATCACCTTCACCTGAAGTACATATAAGGACGCCTTACTATATATTTTAGGCTCACATTTGCCCTTTGTTTTCTCCCCACAGAAGCCACAGTCTTATAGTCATTATGTCATTGACCAATATATCAGATTTTTTTTTTTTTTTCACTAGTTAGTGAACCCCCAGGTTATGGTATCATTCATGTGTTCTACCTTGCAAACAATATTAATAAAACTTACTGTATTTCTGGAACCCCATTACTCAAATATATTTTTTCCTGTGTCATGCACTGCTTCTCGTATTGATAATTCATCTCAGTTTTATCTCAAAAAAAATTATTAGAATCCTTCTGCCCTTCAATGCTAATCATTAAAGAAAACACTAAATGATACTGATAATAATGTTCACCCTTTGAGAAAGGGAGAAAGTCCTTCAGACCAAATATTATTTCAGAGATCCTATCAACACATTAGGCTCACTTTTACCAATGCTAACCTAAGTCTAAGTCTTAAAACTCCTACACTAATCTTCTCCTCTAGCTTAATTAATAATATCATAGCAGTTACTATATCAAATACTTAAGTGAAACGTAGTCAGGCTTCTTGTTTTCAGTGAATCACTTCAACATAAAAAGCACTAAGCTAGTACAATGTGACCTATCTTTGGAGAAACTGAAAAAGGTGTTATGATCTATTTGTCTTCAATCATTATCCTCTTCAAAATTTTTCTTAGAAAATAATATTGAAATAATATAACAAGTCTGTAATCACCTAATCACCATTCACTTTTATCTGGATACTCAATTTTTTAGTGTTTGGGTGCTGGACCACAATAATGCTGCTGGGAACAATACCATCTCTCTCACTTTTGGAGCTAATCAGTTTTCCTCCTTCTCCTCAGGCAGTTCAGTCCCTCTTTTCCTCACATTCTGATAAAATTCATGCCCTACTCCATGTCCTTTACTAGTCCATCTTCATCCTACAATTTGGTCAGATTCCCTTTTTCAAAGAAAGGTATTCAAATACTTATTCCCCTCCAGAGTGTCCTTAGTCTTGGCCCATCCTTGCTTCCTAATATGCTCACTTGCTCTTTCCTCATCCTCTTTCCAAGTATATATGAGAAATATATATATATATATATA
>NW_010274290.1:830-1444 GCF_000690775.1 Eurypyga helias | reverse complement strand
TCCCCTCCAAGGCTCACTTCGCGCTGGTACAGGAAGCTCCTGGATCCTCTCCCAGATCCTCGCTGCGGCCAAAGCTCATCCACAGCCACATCACTGAACGCATTCTTGCGGCGTGATTCCAAGCTGCTCCGACCTAACGCCACCAAAGCACAGGAAATCGTTCGGTTTAGTGTCCTCAGCTCAAGGCCCCACGGACGCAGAAGGCTCACGCGTTCCTCCCAGCACCTACACGCCGACACGGCCGGTCAGGCCGGCAGAGGCCCACTACACGCCAGCTATGTTCAGGGCTCCCCGCCGAACCCCCGGGGCACCTCAGCTTCCTAAATCACTGCCGCTCAGACCGTTCCCAGCGTACTCCTTCCTGCCGACAAGCAAGGATACGCTCTCACCTCCTCGCTCTCTCCCACGAAAGAATTTGAGGATTGCTCCCTGGGAGCAGCTTCCAGACGGGCATCCAGCAGGCTATCCGTCCTAGGCCGCGACCGGGATCGCTGCCAATGGCGTCGTTTGGGCAGAGGCACAGCTGGGAGACGGGGCCACGCTGGAAAACCCTCCCCTGCGCCCACACTACCTGGAGCTGCCATGAGCCGCCTCGGTCCTCCCGGCCCCGGCTC
>NW_010274290.1:381-735 GCF_000690775.1 Eurypyga helias | reverse complement strand
CCGCCCCACACCCCGAAAACCCCCCGGCCACTCCTTTCCATGACTCCAAGGCTATGCAAACCAAGCCTGCGTCATCGGTCCCCGACACACTCTGACTCCCGGCTGCAGCCCGGCGTTCTCCCCTCTACCCCACGGCCAGCAGCATTCTGCTGCGCGGCGCGACGGCGGTCGCTCACCCGCCTGCATTCCAGAGCGCTCGCTTCCCAGTCAAGGGGATCCTTCTCGGCAGCACAACTTCAGGCTGTTCTCTGGGCCGCTGGCGCCGTCACCGCGAAAGTCGCGTCCTGCGAACCAGCGGGGCCGGCGGAGCAAACCCCGCTACGAGCCCCGCAAGGGCCACAGGACCAAGCCCGA
>NW_010274290.1:0-309 GCF_000690775.1 Eurypyga helias | reverse complement strand
ACTGCCACCGTGATCACGCACAACGCGCCCAAAGCGCCGTGACCTTTCCACTCTGGAATTGCTTGGAAATATTTTAGGGCTTAAGCATTTTGTTTTGAAAACTCGCCTTCTGCCTCAAAAGGCCGCTTGTGAGTGAAAAACCCAACCAAGCTCCTTCCGAGCAGGACGGAGAAGCACGCGGGCGCTCGGGCTGGTCGGCACGGCACCGCTCTGCCGAGCGTACTTCCCCGAGCCCCGGGAGGAACGCCAGACCCCTCTGCCTCACCAAGTCTGCAAGGAGCGAACTCCAGCACAAGCAGCAGACCACTT
>NW_010274289.1:5166-5764 GCF_000690775.1 Eurypyga helias | reverse complement strand
GCCGTCGGGCAGGTGAGTCCGGGCTGGCCTGGCAGCAGGGGGGATGGAACACTTCCCACTCCATTTGCAGAGGCGAGCGGGTTATCTCCTTGGAGAAGGTGGTGAGCGGTGGGGAATGGAGGCTTGGCCATTCCTGCGGGCTGGGGATGCTCCTGCTCCAGCGTGGCTGTGTGAACCCCTGCAGACCTCCCCTCAGGGGTCGTCTCATCCTCAGCAAGTTGCCCGTGGGGGTGCCTTGGGAGCACGTTGGAGCGCTTGTCGGGCGCCTCGGAGCGTCGCAGGGCACTTCCCAATGGATGGGAAGGGGCGTCGTGGGACCTGCAGCAGAGCAACACCGCAGTGGGCAGGCCCCCACGAGCTGTGGGGCTGCATATGGAGAGCGGCTCCTTCACTGCTCTTCTGCTTCTCTCCTGCCCTCCCTGTCCAGCTCGGGACCAGCCTGTTCCGTGAGGAGCCCCTGCCATACCTCGTGTACCAGCCCCTGCCCTGGCAGATCCAGTGCGTCACCCAGAGCCGCCGCACCAGCCGGGACAGCGAGGTGAGGGCTGCGGCATTGCTGCGGGCAGCCCACGGCGTGGCACCCGTCTGTCAGCCGGGC
>NW_010274289.1:2571-5124 GCF_000690775.1 Eurypyga helias | reverse complement strand
CTTTCCCTTGAAAAACAGAAAATACAGTGATGCCAGGAGGCAGGATAAGCTGAAAAACATAGGAAAAGGTATTTGTAGACAAAGTCAAGTTGATTTTAACAAGGAAAATATCCCCCAGCAGCCCAGGTGCTGCAGAGGAGGTGGTGGATGCTGGAGCTGGGGGAACAAACCCAGTGAGTCTGGTTCCATGCTGATGGGAATGCAGATCCGGCGAGGCCAGCCTGCGCCAGCGTACGACCCAAGGTGCTACCGGCACAGCTCCCAGCTCCGAGTTTTGATACAGAGCTCTCTTCTGCTTGTCCTTGGAGGACTTCTCACCAATGCAAATTAATCAATCAGTGCTCAGTAGGGCTCGTTAAGGGAGCAACAGTAAGCACTTTCAAGGTTCCCACAGGAGTGGGAAGCTCAGGGAGGCTAGCCCTGTGCCCTTCAGAGCTTCCCAGCTGGCCTAACGGGACTGTTCTCACCACCCCTGCCCACTGCACGGCTAACTCCATTGTGGTTTTGTTCCCTACCTTTGCAGAAGGGCAGGAGCTCCAGGCACAACAGCATCTACTCTGTTTCTGGAGAGAAAGGTGAGTGCGGAGCAGGGAGCCAGCCCTGCCCGAGTGACGGGGAGAACTCATGGTTGTGACCGCGGGGTGCAGCAGGAGAGCAGGCAGTGGAGTTCCTGGACCGTTCCTAGCTTCTCCTTCCAAAAAAATATCTCTCTGACTCTATTAAGTGGTGTTTTGGAAGTCAGCTGTGTGGGAGGGAAGCCCTCCTGGGTAGCTCTCTCCAGCCCAGCCCATGGCTTGCTGGCTGCGCTGGATTTTCAGTCACTTCTTCAAACCGTGGAGGGTGTCCCACCTGCCCCCCAGGAGGGCACTGAGTATGGACAGGGTGGCCCGATGTTCGCTAAAACCCGTAGCAGCAGCCAGTGAAGGCTGAAGAGCTGACTACACAACAGCACGGGTGTGTGTGTGCACCCCCTGCCTCCCTCTTCCCACAAACTCCCATGGCTCGGGCTGTCCCCCTAAACCAACCCCTTCCCCTTGCAAAGCCACTTGGAATTTCCCCCTCTTACCGCCTCCTTGCTCTCCCTGCGACTCGTCCCCCTCTGCGCAAGCCTCAGCAAAGAGGATTTGAGTGCTTCTATTCCCAGTGCAGCTCGGGCCATCGGATAACGGCAGGAGAAGCGATGCCAGGAGCCCTGCCAGCCTGGTCACTGCCCTGGGTGGGGGGCCACTGCCCTGGGAGCAGACCCCCAGGGCTCCCC
The DNA here is from genome assembly GCF_000690775.1 of Eurypyga helias. Lineage (NCBI taxonomy): Eukaryota > Metazoa > Chordata > Aves > Eurypygiformes > Eurypygidae > Eurypyga > Eurypyga helias. The sequence goes on along the minus strand of NW_010274289.1, from coordinate 3,866 downwards.
AGCTGTCCCAAATGTGGGGCTGGCCGGGGCTGAGCTCCTGCTGCAGGCATGCTCCTCCTTTTTACCTGACAATTTCCTTGAGGAGGTGAATTAAAATGGGTTCAGGTGACAGGGGTGGGTTTATGGAGCAGCATCTGGCACCAGGATTCCTGATTGCTGCTCGGGGGGTGCTTAGCTGTCACACAGTGGCTTACAGGAGCGCTGCTGAGTGCCTTTGATTCAGTTCCTGTTGAATTTCACAATACTTCCCTAATGCCACATTAAGCGGGGGGGTGGGGAGGGCTCCCATTTGTCAGCGTGAGAGCTTTACTGCTCTGCAGTGCCGGGCTTCTTTCCTAATCTTATTTGTGCGTGGGAAAGTAAGCGAGTATCATACTTGGTGATTAAAGGTGGGGAAGCTGAGGTCTTTGGGGAGCAAGGCTGTGTAAATAGAGGGCTTACCGCTTGCCTGGGAGGCTGGGCTTTTCCATGCATCCCGCTGCCGGCTCCGTTCTCCCTCTGCCCTGGAGATGCACCCCGTGAGCCGGTGGAGTCGTGGTTTCGTGTTGCAGCCATTTCCACCTCCGTACCGGGGTGAAGCCCTCCCGTCCGTGGGTACGGGGGTACCCTATGGCCCGTCTGACCCCCCAGGGGTGATGCCAGGGTTCTGCCGCAGCTGCGACGCTTTCTTGTCACCCTAGGCAGTGCCACCCCCGATGCCAGCAGCGACAGCAAGTTCTTCAGTGACCCTTCCGAGAAGGCGGCCGTCACCATCCAGACCCACTTCAGGAGATACCAGCAGCAGAAGCAGGAGAAGAAGTAGACGCATCAGCCGCCCATGCCCTGTGCTGCTCCTCCTTTTTGTCTGTTCTTGGGAGCTGTGTGGCCGTGGTGACTGTGACCCCGCTCCCCAAACGTAGCTCGTGGTGCGTACGCAGCTGTAGGTGCTCTGCCGTTCCCGGCGGTGGCTGCTCGGAGCGAGAGCACGTTCCTGGTCAGTCCTTCCCCAGCCAGCGTCGTCTTGTGGGCCAGGGTACCACCGGCGAGGGGCTGTTGGCTGGGACCTCAGCCCCCAGGTGTGACGGGGCATCGGCAAGCCTTTCCTTGGCGGCAGCACCTGGAGCTGCACGGGACTGGCCGTGGGGCTATAGCGAGCCCAAGTGAGGCCCAGCACAGCTGATGGCAATGGGGGCTGGCCACTGCCCAGCTGGGGCTCGCTTCGCCCTCCCCCTATGCCTCCATCACATCCTGCCTCCGGAGCCAGCTGGAACAGCTGCCTTTGCCCCCTGCTCCGGGCGGTGCGCTGGCCGCGCCGT
>NW_010274289.1:258-2501 GCF_000690775.1 Eurypyga helias | reverse complement strand
CCTGCTGCAGGCTGCCAAGGGAGCAGGAGCTGAGCCGTGTGCCTACCGCGAGCTGATCTTACCTTTCTCGGGGAGAACTGCTTGGGGTGCCCTGGTTTCAGAGCCAGGATTGAGCCTGTTGGCCACTGCTGCTTTGCTGGGCCCGATGCTGGCTTTTCTGTGCAGAGCTGCTGAGCCGTGACGGTGTGCAGGCTGCCCTTTCTGTCCGCTCCAGCCGCAAACGGCCGCATCCCCTCTCACAAGGGCTCCAACCCTAGCTGCCCCTGCTTATCTGCACCTCCTGTGTGCTGGTGTCCAGCTTCTGAGCTTGTGGAGGTTTGGCCTGGTCCCAGTTGAAGCCAGTCTGGCTCACATGGCTCCTTCAACGCCTGGTTGGCTACTGCGTGCAGCAACGTGGGGAGAGCCGACTGCCACGGCAAAGGGCCGTGGGCTCGCTGGGGTCTCGCGGTGGAGTGCCGGCAACGTGGGCTGTCTTACCAAGCTCTGCAAGGCCAGGGATGGTAACTGCCCGGGAAGGGAAGGTGGGGAATTCTTGCTGAGACGTAGAAGGGAATCTGTACTAGCCCATTACAATAAAGCCATGTTAATCGGTGTTAATCTGTTGTTCTTTTTACCTTGCTAATCCACTTACAGCTGAGAACACGCTTGCCTTTTCTAGCCTCTTCTATTCAAAGTCGGGGTTTGGCATTTCAGAGGTGCTGCATGGCTGCCTAGCTGTGACACTGCTTTGAGGGGGGCTGGGCCCTTGGCTCGCTGTAAAAGCTGTACCAGGGAAAGCTTTACAAGTCTCATGTGCACTGAGCCGGTTTGAAATCCTTGGAACAATGCTGGAGAGATGCTGGTCTCGGGGGGAGACAGAAGGGGCAGGACTGGTCTCACTGGGTTGAAGGCACGTGCTAAGCAGTGCGGGGCAGAGCTGATTTGGGGATGAGCTGCTGCGGGCTGTGACTTGCAGCTGCTGCTGCGGGGACCCCGTGGATCCCTGGAGTGGCGAGAGGGTCCTCTGGCCCGTGGGTACCTCCCTGTGATGACTTGCTAAGGTCAGCTAAGCAAGCGCTTTCTGGTTCGGAGACCCCATCAGAGCTGCGTGGCAACACCACCCACTCGCCTTGTGTGCGTTCCCTGTACAAACGCCATACAGAATCCCGGCGCTCCGTCCACGCTACGCTGCCAACTCACCGTGCTTTGGTCTCCAAAACCAGTTTCAACGGAGTAAGAAAAACCATGCTATTCAGAACCGATCTTGGGATACTTATTACAAGGAAACCAAGCCCAAAGCACGTACTGCGGAAGAAGCCTAGCCCTCTTTCAGGGGTGGATTTGCTCCGGGTGAATGCTCAGCACGGTAAATCCAAAGGCTCTGGCTGCCCAGCAGTAACCCAGAGCCTCTTGCTGTGTACGGATGCAGGAAGAGGAAACCCAACGTCCCGGAATGGTGGTTTGGTTCACCGGAAGCAAACCCTTTTTCTCTCAAAGGAAAAGGTGAGGGGGAAGTACCAACCCTGATGCTCTTCCACCAGCCTACTGCGGGAGTGCGCTCCTCTCCATCCGGGATGCTCCTCAGCAGAGGATGGCTCCGAGCGTTACCAGCATAATTGCCAAAACTGGTAAAACAAGCACAAGAAATCGTCCTAACAGCTCATTTCCTGAGCCCTAAGAGTGAAAAGTGCCTGTTGCCAAGGCACTTCATGGCTCCGCGGCACTGGGGGAGTTGGAACCAGATGGCAAAGGAGGATGCGCTGACCAGTGTGACAACGCAAGCAGGTAAGGGAACCGCGAGCTGGAAGTGGAATGTCACCAGTAACACCAGTCACTTTATTTGCATATCATTGTTTGGGTTGTTCATTAAAAAAAAAAAAAAAAAAAAGATATCTGGAAGAGGTATTAAAAATTTAACTCCGTAGCACTTGATTATAACCGGTGTGTTAAAAACAGCACTTCTTGCGAGAGGAAGAAAACGAGAATGGTAGAACTCAACGCACAGATGGTACAGCTGCTAGCCTAAGTCAGAACAGGCGGGTTATCTGTCAGTTGTAAGGAAGAAAGAGATGGAACCAGTGGCAGCAAGCATGGAGAAGTAAGGAAAACACAGCTTGTAAGTTACAGGAGATAAAGAAATCAAAGTGCAGCCGGTTAATTAGGTCTCGGATAGCACCAGAACCTCCTCTGGAAGGCCAAGTTCTCCTTTGGGTAACTAACTCAACTGTTAATCACAGCCTCAGCGGTTTTTGTCTCCCCGGGGT
>NW_010274289.1:0-240 GCF_000690775.1 Eurypyga helias | reverse complement strand
TCAGCAGGACAGCAGGCAGCGACGCCTGGCTTCACGCCACCGGGATGGATTCGCCGGGCTTGGCTGCGACGAGGACAACCGTGCTGTGCTTCGCCACCCGCGGCCCCGCAGGGACGGACTTACCGGCGCGGAGGTGCCGCTTACCTGGGATGGTGGGTGCTGTGGCTCGGCGTCCGTGGGACCCCGCTCCCGGCCCTTCCCATCCTCCTGCCCCGGCGGTCTGCAGGTTGGGGTGGCTCG
>NW_010274288.1:8739-8950 GCF_000690775.1 Eurypyga helias | reverse complement strand
TCACCCCGATTCCCCCTGCGTGCTCCCTGCAGGGCGCTGGCCATGGAGCCGGGCACCATCGACAACCTGTCCATCCTGTACCAGAGCTCCGACTTCATCGTGGTCAACAAGCACTGGGACATCCGCATCGACAGCAAGATGTGGTACGAGACGCTGACCCTGCAGAGCCAGCTCAAGTACCGCTTCCCCGAGCCGGCCGACCCCGACACCT
>NW_010274288.1:8365-8715 GCF_000690775.1 Eurypyga helias | reverse complement strand
CCGCTTCCCCGAGCTGGCCGACCCCGACACCTACTACGGCTTCAGGTGAGTGGATGGGGATGGAACTGGGCTCTGCCTCAGCCGGGGACGCTGCCCGAGTGCCCAGGGATGCTCCTCCGCCTCCCACCTCCTCCCCAGGTTCTGCCACCAGCTCGACTTCTCCACCAGTGGGGCCCTGTGCGTCGCGCTCAACAAAGCGGCGGCGGGAAGCGCCTACAAGTGCTTTAAGGACCGGCTGGTGACCAAAGCTTATCTTGCCCTGGTAAGCGCACACTCCCAAGTCCTGCTTCTGGATTTATCATCTGGTTTTGCTAAACTGCAGCTTGGCCTCTTCTTGGCGTGGAGGGATC
>NW_010274288.1:1687-8282 GCF_000690775.1 Eurypyga helias | reverse complement strand
GATCCGCTACGCCATAGGGAAGAACACCACCGAGGGCATGACCCACATGATGTGCATCGATGGGACGGAGGGTGAGCGGCTCCCGCGCCCTGCCTGTGCTGCCCACATCAGCTGGGCCACGCTGCGGGGGAGCTGACCCCCCTGCGGATCTCGTTGCAGGCTGTGAAAATCCCAAACCTTGCCAGTCGGAGCTGATCGTGCTCGAGCACGGGTCCTACAGCGGAGAGCCTGTGACCAAAGTGCTGCTGCAGCCGCTGACAGGTGGGAGCTCGGGGCTGGGCACGGGGGCTGCGGGGGCTGGACAGACGACCAGCAGCACGGTGCCGTGGTACGACACAAAGCCTAGAAAGGGCTGAGCGGAGCTGAGAGCCACGCTCAGCTCGCAAAAGACTCCAGCTCTCAAACTGGGGGGACAAATGCCATTTGGTGGGTTATCACCTTGCGCCGCTGTGCCTTCACGGAGGGATTCAGGGATAACCTGTGTCCCTGATTCCCCCACTTCCACTCTCCCCATAGGGCGGACGCATCAGCTCCGGGTTCACTGCAGTGCCATTGGCCACCCCGTCGTGGGGGACTTCACCTACAGCCACAAGAAGGACAGCAGTCCCTATCGGATGATGCTCCACGCCTACTACCTGCGCATCCCCACCGGCAAGGAGCTGATCGAGGTCTGCGCGCCCGACCCCTTCGTCACCACAATGGACAGCAACTGGGTGCCCCACCACGTCACCCACCGGCTGGATGAGACGATCCAAGAGCTGAAGGACAAGGTGGTGCAGAAGGGGGAAGAGGAGACGAGCCAGGAAGCCATGCTTGCTGGCGGAGGAGAGGAGCCACGGAGCGAAGCCAAGAGCCCGGAGACGGAGGAGCAGCGAGCCCGGTGCGAGCAGTGGTTGGCCGAGTGGGCTTTAGAGTGAGCACAAACCGCACCACTGCATTTCCAGCCCAATGCTCTGTTTTCGTCCCAGTGGGTCTCCACAGAACCCAGCGCTGACTCCACATCTGCACTTCCTGTACGCTGTGGCTTCCCTCACTTCTGGGGCTGGGATTAGACAGATCTTAGCAGCGATTAGGATGGGTTTATTCTTTTAACATACACATCATCCATCTGACCACTGGATGCCCCTTTCCTAATTCTGGGCCTCAGCAGCAGAGTCAGTGTGTCACGTACCAGCTTCGAGTGACCCCAGAGCTTTACGTCCCTGTCCCAGGGCTCAGGCACAGCTGGGGCAGCGCGGATGCTGCCTTTGCCACGAGCGTGATGGACATAGCTGCAAACCCGCAGTGCTAGGATGCTAAAGCACAGCCCAGCAAAGGGAGAGGAGAACAGGGGGGATGCAGCTTGGGTGTCCATGTTCCCCATTCCCTTCACTCCAGGCTCACTGGTGCACGCTCTGTCTGGGAGGTGGGAGATGAGGAGGCTGAAGTGCATCCCAGAGTCGTCCCGGGACAGCCCCGGGTGTTTTGCCTGCGGGGCTGGGCTGTGTGAGGGCGCAGGAGGGGTCCCTGCTTGCCCGAGGCCATGCTGCCTGCCCATCCCTGCCCTCGCGCTTTCCTTCCTGCCTCAGCCCACGCGTGGTTTTTTTAAAGGTTTGTTGAAGGTGAGTTGATACGAATGGATTTTAAACTTTTTTTCCAATTTCTATGAGAAGAATCTAGTCTTTTAGCGGTTCTGAAATACGGGTGGTCTTGGAAATACGTGTATTTTTAGTACTGCTCTGGTCAGAATAGCCAGCAGCCCAAAGCTTTTTTTAATCTTCTTATTCTTTCTCCCAGCATTGCCTTTACCTAGCACCCACTTTCTCTGGAAATGCCCTTGCTTCCAGCCAGGATAGTGCCGCGTCGCGCTCTCCATCCCACCCCGCTTGGCCTCGGCAGCCTGTAGAGGACATTTGGCAAATGAAGAGATCAGGGCAGCTGGCTTGGGGCAGGGAGGGACGGGGGGGCTGGAGCCCCTTACTCCCGCAGTATTCGGCACTGAGCCACCCCATCAGCATGTGCCCAGGGTCATTGTCACCCCCAAGCCCTGTCCTTTTTGAAATGCACCCGACAGTGTTTTCGTGTAACTTGTATTCCCACCCTGGGGGGATATAAAACATCGCGGCTCTCTCCTTGTAGGCCCCCAAAACCCTGCAGGGTTTTGTATCGCCCATCCCTGGCATCCCTGGGTGCTGGTGGGTGAAAGCTCACCGCGCTGCGGCACGTGGCCGGGGACGAGGTGGCCGTCACCGCGCTTCCGTGGCTTGGCACAAACTGCTGTCACCCGCTGCCGGATGGGGACGGGAGCAGAGTGTGTGGCTCTGCAGGACCCAATGGCCGGGGACGAGGTGGCCGTCACCATGCTTCCGTGGCTTGGCACAAACTGTTGTCACCCGCTGTCGGATGGGGACGGGAGCAGGGTGTGTGGCTCTGCAGGACCCAGCCCAGGGGACGGCGAGTTCATGAGCTGGTGACAGAGGGCTCAGGGGCTTTGGAGGAGCAGAAGATCAGTCTGTCACCCGCTGCCGGATGGGGACGGTAGCAGAGTGTGTGGCTCTGCAGGACCCAACCCAGGGGACGGCGAGTTCATGAGCTGGTGACAGAGGGCTCAGGGGCTTTGGAGGAGCTGAAGATCAGTCTCCTTCCTCCCAGGCCCATCCCATCTCCCGGGAGCGGCCGGGGAGGGGAGAGGGGAGAGGCAGCCGCAGGTGGGTCCCGAAGCTGTAAATTAACGCCATGAACCTGTTTGCCAAAGACTGAACATGGGTGACGTGCACAGGAGGCCCTGAAAAGCGCCGGGTGAGATGTGGAGCATCGGAGAGGGGGCGCAGCCTTCCCTCCCCGTCCCCATGGGCCCTGGCATGGGAATGAGGACACGTCCCTGGGGACAAGGCTGCCCCAGCCACAGGGTCGGCGGTCACTTGAGGTGGCACATGGGGCACACCGTGGCCGCATACAAGGCGACGGTGATGGACTGGCACGGCTGGGGGGCTGGCACCCACCACACACCCCACCATCTGTGCTGAGCCCCTGGGCCCTGTGCTACCCGTCATCCGTCGTGCGTTGCACTTTTACCTGATGCTGCAGCAACCAGAGATAAATCCAGGTTTTCCTTACCCTGCGGAGAGGTGATTTCCAAGCGCCCTTCTCCAGCTCCTCTCACGCACCGCATGCAGTCCTGCTCCCTCCTGTCCGCCGACTGCCAGTTGCTGCGCCGTGTGTGAATCCACTCCTGCGTTCGGACCGGGGGGTTGTGATCTGGTGTGTGTCGTGACGTTCTGTACAGCTCGCAGTACTTCTTGTTGCACATGACCGTAGTAAACCATTACCTGTGCACCCTGCACTTCACCCTCTGGTCTCTCAATCCACGCCGCGCTGCACAGGATGGGGCGTTCTGCAGCGTGGCTGGTGCCGGGGGCTTCCAGGAATGAGCCCGGACCGGCACAGCAGGACCAGTCCCAGGGCTCCAACTCAGCCAACCTGTTGCGTGAGCACCCGCGCTCACCCTCGCCCTGCTCAAATGCCCCTGGCCGAAACCACCGGGATCATCTGCCCTCGCAAGATTTAGTAACCGTGGCACAGGTGACCGAGGATGCCTGAGGTGGCTGAGGCAGATGCCACTGCCCCAGCCCTTCCCCTGCCCACCCCTGCCCGCTGCCCCCTCCATCCCAGACCAAAAAGCAGAGGTGGAAGAGAAACTCCTGATTTCGAAACATCGCAGCTCTCCCAGGCAGGGAAATGGGGGAGAAGTCCCGGGGCTGCCGGTGTTTAGGAGATGCACAGGGAAAGCTGCCACCACGGCTGATAACCTCAGTGGTCATTCCTTGGGTTGGAGCAGCTGGAAGAGTGAAGACTTAAGGGAATTATTTGCAGCTTTCAGATTTTTAAGGTTATAAATGGGTTGAGGACAGAGAAGCGGCTGGTTGAGGAGGGAGCGTTTCCAGCCCACCCAGTGTGGGGAGATGCAGTCAGAGCTTCCCTGGCTTTGGCAGCAGCGGTGCCCACAACCGCCTCCCCCCTGGGGGAAGGGGCTTCGGCAGATGCTTCAGCATCAGCAGGTGTTTCAGCACATTCAAGCTTGGGGTGGATGCTCCTGTGCCTGCACCTGGGGTCGGTTTTAAGCTCCACAGGGACATAGACACAGTGACCAGTAAAGGGGCCCCGACGTCCCTCTGCCCTCCTGCTCCAGCCACCCCTGGCCGGCAAGCCCACGGCAGGGGCTGTGCCCCACCAGCAGCCTCATAGCAAACAAGTTTCTGTAATTTCACCACTCCAACAAGAGCTATTTTTACCTCAAATCCTTTCAGAATAGAAACCAGAAACTCCTGCGGGTGTTGACCAAGCCCCGGTGCTGCAGGACCGGTTGCTCGGTGGGGGACGGGGATGGGGACACCGACCAGGGTGCTGGGGGATGGCAAACCCTGCTCAGTGCTGCCTGGAGGGTCCGGGGACCCTTTGCGAAGGCTGATGCCCCCAAACCTGTCTGAGCAGCTGGGACAGCCGCTCAGCTGACCACTACCAACTGCTCCTGCCCTTCCTTTTTCCCAGGATAAAATGTGTTTGCTGCTGCACATCATCCGGTTTCCCCAGGGTTTCACTACGCAGCCTAGGAAAGGCTTTGCTTCCTTTCTTTTTGGTCTCCTTCATGGCATGCGCTGGATGGCTTTTCAGAGCAGGATCAGAAATTTCAGGGAGAAAGCTGTAAAAAGGGGAACAGGATTGTCCATGGCCAAGGCAAAAAGGACGGTGTGAGGGGAGCAGAGTGCTGTGTCCATCACCGGGGACTCATCTGTTCTGCACCCTGGTTGCCCTGTAAAATACACCCATGAACAGCACAAAGGCTTTTCACTAACTGGGAGAACCTTTGTCTCCATCAACACAGAAATCACCAAACCACAGGATTCCACTCATTTGCCCCAAAGTTCAATGTGACCCTTTAGAAAGAGGAAAAAAAACCCCAAACCAGGAGAGAAAGCAGCTTTACAAAACACTGTTGAGAAACGGCCCCGGCACACCCCGTTTTCCGAGCAACATCCCCACCCCGCAGCAGATAAGTGCTGAGCCGTCCCCGGCGCTGCCCATCCCAGGCTGCTGCAGGTGGGTGAGCACCTTCCCCGGCTGAGCGGCACCGAATCCTCATCACCGAGCCAAATCCTCCCCCCCGGAGAGCGACTCGGCATGGCCACCGATGGGATTTAGGGAACAGGATGAGTCTTCGTGGAAAAACGACTCGCATCCCGTCGGAAGGGCAATAAGCTAATTGCTCCGGGGACAGCCGATGGTGGCATTTCTAGAGCCAGGGGGGTTATTTTCTATCGGGGGGTTCTAGCTGAGGGGTGTGTAATCGGGTACAGGGGTGGGCAATGCCTACTGGTGCTCCTCCACTGGGTTGCACTGGGTTTCTCCCAGTCTGTGCCGGTGTGATCCCGTGCAGAGCCAGGAGAGGGAGGGGGGACCCTGTCCCAGTAGGGTCCAGATGGGATCAGGGCTGTGGGTGTCAAAGAGGAGTTTTTGTTAATAGCGGATAGAGAAGGTGTCGTGGTTTAACGTGGTTTAATTCTGGATTCTGTTCCATAGGAGTTAGTCTCTCCCTTGGTTGCAGGGGTTTGTGCAGGCACGCTGACCCATTGCGCTCCACGGATCCATCCGCAGCGTCAGACAAAGGAATCAGGATCATTCCCAGCCCCGTGGGCAGCCAGCTCCATCCCGGGGTGCCGGACGTACTCCCCGTCTGCGCTCACCTGACCCACATCAAGGACGAAGCCCCGGCACAGGCAGCATGGTGTGGGCAGCCGTCGCTCTCTGCCTCCGTGAGTTACACCTTGTCCCCCCAAAACTCACCCCGCCTGGACCGCCTCACCTGTCTGAGGACCCCTTTCCACCTGGGGCACTGGGGATGCTCCAGCCCATGCTGCTTTTCATTCCCAACCCTTCGGCATCCGCAAGCGGCGGGACCCCAGCCACAGCTGCCGCTGCGTTAGGAATCCACACAAACAGATTCCCAGGGGCAGCTTTATCCCATTTTTGTCTTCTAAACCCACCCAGGGCAGGTGCAGGGGGGCACGGGGGCTGCTCTCCCGTAGTGTTCACCAGCACTTACTAAGTGTTATTAAACTGACAAAGAAAAGGCTCTTCCCAGACTATAAACATGGAGCTGCTTTAGAGCAGCCCCTGACCACCTGCACCTATGGTTCTGGATGTTTTACAGCATGAATATTTATAACCTGGATGTTTTACAACCCGCTCCCCCTTCGTTGCAGGTTTCTCCACAGACCTCGTGAAAGCCACGGCGGTGAGTCTCCACCAGCTGCTCCGGTGGCTCCGAACACCATGGCTTTGCCGAAACATGGCAGCTGGGGCTGGGGGCAGGAGAGCTGCCACGGCCCTGCCACGGTCCCCCCCATCCCCAGCTCCAGGGAGGCAAAGCCATGGGCTCCCTGCCGGACCCCTGTGCAGCCCATGACCCAGCCCTGTCCCATCCCATCCCATCCCATCCCTCGCTGCCCATCAGTCCTGTCCCCAAACAGAGGCTGGGACCCTGACCTGTCTCCCAGCTTGGGAGAAGCAGGGACAGCCCCGCTGTGGAAGGGTCCCCACACCCAAGCGTGACCGTGGT
>NW_010274288.1:695-1455 GCF_000690775.1 Eurypyga helias | reverse complement strand
ATGGCTTGTGGGCAGTGGCCAGTCTGAGTGCCTCAGCCCAGTACAATCCCATTCCCTGCTCAGTTCCTGTGTTTAAAAGCCCTTTTTCCCATTCCTCGCTGCGGCTGAGCATCCCTCCCTCCTCCTCCTCAGGCCACCCTGCTCATCGGAGCCATCCTGACTTCCACGGAGCAACACGCCCGGTAGGTACCAGCCCCAGCCACCCTCTGACAAGCGGGGGTGTCTCGGGGTCACGGGTGGTGGGGCAGGCTTGGGTGGGTGTTGCGTTTCTCCCGGCGTTCCTCCCTGCATCCGTGTCACGGCCGCTGTGACAGGTGACTTGTGCTGAGGAGGATTTAGAGCCCTGCGCGGCCGGTTCTGGGGCCAGCACCTGAGCTGGGATTTGAGCTGCATCGGTTTTTGTTGTAGCACAAACACACCAAGAATTTCCTTCCCTTTACGGGGCTGAGACAGGTGTGACAGGAGCCTCTCCCGAGCCCAAAGCCCAGGGTATGGTGGCCACCACCCCGGCCCTGGGGATGGGCACCCTCCTGCCTGCCTGGCCTCCTCTCCGGCACCACCCTGGCACTGGCATCAGGGCACGTTTCCATGACACCCCGTGTTATTCCCACTTATCCCACGCAGCCGTGGTCAGGGTGAAGGGGAGTTTCCCAAGGGAATGGGGTGTTGGGGAGCAAAAATGGACGGTGAAATCCAACTGCACCTCCCCAACGCAGCCACTCAGCCTTGCTCCTGCGAGCTTTCCCGTGCGTCCCGGCCA
>NW_010274288.1:0-471 GCF_000690775.1 Eurypyga helias | reverse complement strand
CCGCCCTGCCGGCAGCCGACATCCTGGCATTTGCCCAGGGACTGCAGAACGGAACGGCGGAGCTGAGCGGTGCCCAGGTGAGCAGGGGCGAGGGCTGCAGACCCCACAGACCCCAACGGGGCACAGGGGGGTGCCAGGAGGAAGGGGGTCTGACTCCCTCAGCACAGCCAGGACAATTCTCTCTCTGTCCAGCTGTCCTGCCTGGCCAGGCTGCTCGCTGCCAAGAACCTGACGGCGGATTTCGGCACGTACCCACCGGACCTGCTGCTCTTCTTCGAGTGAGTATCGAGGGCAGCTCATGGCTGCGGTTTTGGGGCTGAATCACACCATCCAGCGCTCGCCGGCGTGGCCCTGGCACACCCCGGGGCACAGGGAATTCTGCGGGGAGGAAGAGTATTACAAATATCGCCTGGGGGCCCCCTGAGACCCCCTGTTTCCCTCCTCCCCCCACTCCTCTCCGGGGCTGGCGCC
>NW_010274287.1:10331-11724 GCF_000690775.1 Eurypyga helias | reverse complement strand
GCAAAGCCCCCGACGCAGTGCAGCCACCAACGCGCACGTACGACACGTAGCAAAGCCGGACACAAGGTCCTGCGCTCTCCAGGTGCGTTTCCAAGGTTTCCACAAATAGAAGAAACGAAGTAAAAACCCCAAGCTTTGACAGCTTTTTTTTGTTAAGCGTTAATAATTTGGAACTTGGAGGACGGGACTTGCCTTTCTGTCCCAAACTGGAATTTCTTAGTGGGAATAAGCAAGCAGGACTGAACGGCGCAAGCTCAGGACTCCACATAGTGGAGGAGCCTTTCCATCAGGGAACTCCCCCGGAGAGGGACCCAAAGTCTCGAGCCCAGCGCTGTGGCGTGGGCTGTGCCGTGCGCCCGCGGGGTTAGAAGCCGGGCAGCACCAGCACCCTGAGGTGTAAGGGGCTGCCTGGGCCAACCGCACCCAGGAGACAAAGCCGTGCCGGAGCCTCCTGGGCTGCCGCCTCCCGGGCAGCGAGCTTGTCAATGCAGAGTATGCGGGGAAAATCCTCGTTACGCCTGCACAGCGATGGGCCGACACATTCACCGTTCAGGAAGGAATATGGCATTATGTGCAGTTACGTGGAAGAGTAACAAATACAGAATTGGCCAAAAGGCAAAGTGAGAGCGACTTCCGAGGAAAGGAAGTGATGACTCTGGGTGAGCCCAGGGACCCGCGGGCTGAGCCCTTCTGCTCTCACCAGCCCACCTAGAGAACTGGGCTAGGGAACAGGGCTGCTGAGCAACACAGGGCTGCGTCTGCACAGGGCAACTACGCAGAGAGGGATTCTGCCGTCCGGGAAAAAGGGCAAACACGGGCGATGCTGGAATCCTGCCCAATCCCACCCACTGTGGGAAGAAGAGGGGGTAAGTCGTTGCTGTCCCTTGTAACATGAGGTGAGGGGAGGACTCAGCGAAGTTACCAGGGAGCAGGTCTGAAAGATACGGAACATTCTGTACTCCCAAGGGATCGTTACTGGCAGGGAGATGTGGGATACACTGACGTGGGAAGCTCTGGGGACTGAGCACAGATCTGGGCCAGAAATGGCTTAGGCAGAGAGCTGCCCATACTGCGAGGGGCTCGGGGGGCTGGGCTGACCCTGCACAGCCAGCCCGTGCCCCCCTAGCTGGGCAGCACATGCCCCGGGGCCAGTGAGCCCTGCACACCCCCAGCACAACAGACCGGCACACCAAACACTCACCACGAAGTCGGGGTCGGTGTCCCAGTCGTCTCCCTGAGCCTCCACCTTCACCGACACATCGTGTCCCACGACGGCTTTCCACATCTGCACACGGGGACACGGCGTGACCCAGCGCCCAGCACAGCGGGATCACCAGCCACAGCCACGGCACGCTTGCCCACTGACTGGGCACCACAACCTGCTGCGACAGCA
>NW_010274287.1:6182-10291 GCF_000690775.1 Eurypyga helias | reverse complement strand
CCCGCAGCCACGGCATGTTGAACCACAGCCATGGCACGTCAGCCCACTGCCACGGCACGTTGAACCACAGCCATGGCACGTCAGCCCACTGCCACGGCACAGCTTGGGCTGGCAGGGACCCTTGCAGGCTCCTGCCCTGCTTGTCCCTCACACAGCACGGGGCACCCCGAAACAGCTACGCTGAAGCCCCAGCACCTTTCAGCAAAACTGAAGATTTGGGGTGTAAACCAAAGCCTTCACGCACCGACGCTGCAGTTAAAGTGCACACCTTAGCGTGAAGTGGAGCTGGCATCCCACTACCTGCTTCTGATTTCCCCACAGACGTTAGTTTTCTGTGCTGTGGGAGACTGTTCCCTGCTCTCAGAAGCCATGGCTTCTCCTGTCACAACGATACAATGCTTGCTGTTTCGGAGAGGGTGGGGAGGCCCAGAGAAGCTGGGGATGCCCCATCCCTGGGAGTGTCCAAGGCCAGGCTGGATGAGGCTGGGAGCACCCTGGGCTATGGAAGGTGTCCCTGCCCGTGGCAGGGGGTGGGGCTGGGGGGGCTTTGGGGTCCCTTCAACCCAAACTGTTCCGTGAGTCTATTTACTCAAGGTTGGGCTCCTCAAGGCTTCTGTCGGTTTTCCAGCCTCTCATTCACCTTGGAGCGTGCCGGAGGAGGCTCCGAGGGAAGCTGTGGCTGTGGGCTGGCACAGCACGTGGGGTGCTCGCGCCTGCTGTGGGGTGCAGACAGGAAAGGGCGCTCAGAGCCCCCGGAATGCGGGCTGAGTGGAGCTGCGGCTGCACAGCCCCGCGGGCGCTGGGGGAAGGGACAGGCCCAGCCAGAGGAAGTTAAATGTGAAATCTAAACTGCCTGCATTTCGTTCTCAGGGCAGCCGTGAAAAACCACCACAGAAAAGCTCCTCCCGAACGAGAGTTTCTACAAAATGAGCGGCAGAGGAGATTGCACGGTTCACCCGCCCCTACGCCCCAGCGCAGCTCGCACGGCCCTGACTGTGGCCATGGGGAGCCCGGGATTGTTCTCACGGTCACCTAGAGCAACTTTTCAGACAGACTGAATGGGCTGTGCCACAAAGAACGGGCTGCGGAGCTGTTCCACGTCGCAGCAAACCCCACGTAAACCTGGGAACAGCCCACTCGGTGGAAGGGAATGGCTTTATCCCCCTCCTGTAACGTGCTGCTCACCAGCACTAACGCCCGTCCCACGGCCGTGCGGTGGCCGACAGACTAACTCGTGTCCAAGAGAGCTGCTTCCTGCATCAGCAAAACGCTTGTGCTGAGCCCGTTGTTAACTGTGCAGCCCAAAGAGCCGTTGAGTGACCCACGTTCAGGTCTGCGCCGCGCACTGCTCGGCTCAGAGTCCAGCTGCCCTCACCAGCTGTCTCAGGACTGTGGGAACGGGGAGCAAAGCTGATGGAAACGAGAGGAGCAGCGCAGGGACGAGTCTGCTCAACCAGAGCCAGAAGGTACCTGCGGGGAAGATGTAGGACCAGGGAGATCGACCGTGAAGACTCCCTGGGCTGCCTCACAGGAAAAGCCCGGTTGCCTGGCACACGGCAGGGCTGCGACACTGCGCTGTGCCTGCACGCCCCGACGCAGTCCTGCCGCACGGCGCGCACAGTGAACGGCAAACGGAAGCGGAGGAAGCTGATGTGAGCAACATGGCACAAGCTAACACCACCTTTCATCTCCATTTCCCCTCCCCCATTATTAGCCTCTCGGTCTCCACAGATCCGTAACGTTCAAACCAGCAGCAACAACCCCCAGGCACAGGGCAGCTGATCGAGCAGCCAGCTCGGGGGGTCAGGACTTTAAATCCTGCTGTAAATGGTGCTTGACCACCTCCTCTCCGAAGCCACCTGTTGTGTATCTCGGGAGCCAGGATGAAGCCCAAACTGATCTCACCCCGTGGCTCCAGCCACCCCCTGCAACGAGCGTCGTCAGCCAGAGCCACAGCTCAACCCTTCAGCTTGTCCCATCTTCCCCCAAAAGCATCCCCCCGCAGCACCACCCGGCGTGCTGCCGTGCCAGCCCGGCTCTTCACATGAGCAGCGCTAACCAAACCCGCTGCGCAGCCAGCGCCGAGCCCCACCAGCTCCCACGGGCAGGGGCATGACTCCCTTTGCCCACCACAGCCCCATGCGTTCTGGTTTCTCACCTGGCGCTCCCCGACCCCCTCGGCTCTTACCTCCAACAGCCCCCAGCTCCCGCTGGCAAACGCTGCTCTTGCTCCGGCACCTGATGCCACTGACAGCTTTCGGGCTGCCGTGCTCAGTTCCTGTTCCAGCGTGGTTATTCTCACTTCCTGCCTCCCAGCCCCCAGCTCGGCTCACGCCGCAGGGACCAAAACCAGCACCAGGCCACAGAGATCCCGTGCTGCCCCGCGCCGACCAGGCAGACACTGGGATACGATGGCTGATCCATGAAGAGTGCTGGGTGGGGCAGGGTGACACCTCTGGTGTGCAAATCCCGACGGTGAGCGCCGCTTCCATTGCTTCCAAAAGCTCATTCTGCCACGGAAGCACAAAGTGAAGGTTAAAGCCCCGGTGCTGGGCAGTTACCCCGGGATCCAGAGAACGCTGCTGCTGCCGCTGCTCCCAGAGCTCGTTGGGAACCTGACTCGGTGCTTTACAGCACGATTACACGTACATGAGCACACACACAACCGTATGTGCGCACACACGAAAGCTCTGCCAGGGCAAAAACCCCCAGGGAAAATAGGAACCAGGACTCTCAGTGAAGGAGGAAGAAGGAAAGTCCATACTTTCCCAAGCACATACAAATCACCATCTTTGGTACTTCACTTACGGGTGGGAAGTGCACGATTTCAGAGTGAGCAGCGTGAATCGCACTGGTGTGATGCTGGATCACATCTCAAACTGAAGGCACTTCCTTTCTGAACGACTCAAGAAGCTCCCGGCACCATCTCTACTTGGCACAGCGGGAACATCCTCACGGGTTGGAGCAGGGCTTGGAACAGAGTCATTCGGCTGGAAGGGACCTACAGGGACCATCCGGTCCAGCTGCCCGACCCCTCCAGGGCTGGCCAACAGTTAAAGCAGGTTACTGGGGGCATTGTCCAAGCGCCTCTCCAACATGGACAGGCCAGGGGCATCGACCCCTCCCCAGGAAGCCTCTGCCAGGCTCTGACCGCCCTCTCGCTGAAGAGATGCTCCCTCCCGTCCAGCCTGAGCCCCCCCGGGGGCAGCTTTGAGCCGCTCCCAGGCGTCCTTGCCCGTGTATCGCAGGGAGGAGAGCTCAGCCCCTCCCTCCACGTCCCCTCTTTGGGAAGCTGCAGAGCGACGAGGTCGCCCTCAGCCTCCTCCTCTCCCAAGGGACAGAGCCAGAGCCCAGCCGCTCCCAGAGGACCTGCCTGGAGCCCCTCAGCAGCCCCGCTGCCCTCTGGGCGCATCCCAGGCCTTTCACACCCTCCCGACCGGGGGGGCCCGACTGCGCCCAGAGCTGGAGGTGAGGCCGCACGGGCGCTGAGCACAGCGGGACCATCCCCCTCCTGCCCAGCCGGGCGGGCTGGGTTTGATGTCCCCTGGCTCCAGGGCACAGGGCTGGCTCCTGCTGAGCCCCCCGGCACCCCAGAGCCCTTCCCGCAGGGCTGCTCCCCAGCCACTCCTCTCCCAGTTCATACTGGTGTCTGGCATTACTCCGGCCTTGGTGCAGAATCCGGCATCTGGACTCATTAAATTCCCTGCCACTGGTGCCTCTCACCGTGCCCGGCAGTAACCTGCTGCTGCTCCTCCCTCTCCCTTGTCGCGGTACCTTCCTCCTGGCACGAAGCTGGATCCTGGACCTGCCCCAGCAGCAGCCACGCTGAACTGACCCGTGTACCAGGGCTGGGATGTCCCGACTCCGCTGGGCCATCTCCTTCGGACTGCACTGCAGATGGATCAGGCAGGACAGGTCCATCAAACAGATAAAACCAGCAGATGACACGTTTGAACCAGAAACACCAGCCCAAGCGCCCCCTCTGTCATCAGGCCACCGCAGGGTTAGGCTATGGTGAGCAGATCCAGAGCTCCTGGGGTTCCATAAAATCCGAGCTGCAGAGCTTCAGCCCGAAGGTCCCAAGTATTTCAGAGCCCCCGACCGGTCTC
>NW_010274287.1:4290-6100 GCF_000690775.1 Eurypyga helias | reverse complement strand
CCCCCGCCCCACGCCCCCCCCCCCGCCGGTGTGCTGAGGGTAGGTCACAGCAGGAACAGGGACCAGGGTACCCATCTCAGCTGCAGACGGGGGCAGGACAGGGTTAACCAGGCCCAGTGAGGGCTGGGGACGCGGCAGGTGAGGGGGCACAGTGCCAGTCAAAGGGGCCTGAACCCACGCAGCCACGGTTTTAGTGGAGTCGCCTTCACCGTGAAGGTGCTGCTCCTACTCTGCCATTGCAGCAAAGGCTGAACAGGGCTGAGAGGGGTGATGGGAAAAGGGCCCCCCAAACGCCTTCAACGGACCCAAACAAGCAGAGCTTCTGCACCATCACGCAGGGGCCAGGCTGCAGCAGCGACCCCCAGCCAAGGGAGTCCCGGAAAGGGCGACGCCCAGCGCTGCGCCCCCAAAGAACTGACACTTACCTGACAGCATCCCCCAAACCCCAGCGAAAAATAACCTTTATTGTACAGGCTGGAGCACGAGGCCCCGCAGGCTACGGGCAGAGTGCGCGGTCACCACCTCTTACATGGTCGAGGAACTCCACAGGGATAAGGGGGTGTGCACAAAGGGATACCCAGCGCCAGTGTCCTGGACCTGCCGGAGCCCCGCTGCTCTCAGCTGCCATGGCAGAGCCATCCTTCCCCAGCCAGCCTTTGCTGACCACCCCGGGAACCTTCGCTCACCACCACCAAAGAAGGGGCTCCGTCCCCTGGGAAAAACGCGGCCGACAATCCCCTCACACCGGGCAGATGCCACCCTTTGGGCAAGTGCTCCGAAAGGAACGACCGCTCCCTGCCTTGCAGGGAACCAGGCTGGAACTGCTTGCTATCCAGCATGCCCCCTCCGGAGGAGGGCAGCCTCCATTCCAGGGCACATCCAGGAGCTCTGCAGGAAACACAGCTGTCCGTGCGTCCCACAGCATCAAGTCCCTTTGCACCCATCTGCTCTGGAGTCAAACGGGCCTGAGGGCTGGCACCAGGTTCCTAGGACAGGCTTTTCCCAAAGCAGAGACGCCAGAAGGTTTCCAAACTCCATTCTCTTCCTCAGTGTCGGGGGGGACGCTATTTCTGGAGCCTGTGACTGGGGCACCCACTGCGGAACCCTTCGGCACAGCCTGCCCGGCGTAGTCGTGACAGGGGCTGAGGCACGAGGACGCAGGAGCACGGCCGCTGGTGTTTCAAGTGCTGCCCGAGCGCTACGAACAGTGCGGTTAACAGCTTCCGGGCTGGAGGTTCCTATTTCCTATTCCTCTGCAATAGCTGGGTCACAGGCCCGGCGGGCAGACGTGGCTGGCTCTGAACAGAACGCTCAGCAGGCCCAGGCTGGTTGGGGCCTTTCTTCAACAGCAGGTGCAGCGCAGCAGGAAAGACGATCCGGAAATTCGCGTTCCTTACGGCAACCACCCCCTCCTGCGGACGCGCCTTCAAACAGGGCTGAGCCACGGCGCAAAGCTGAGGGACAGAAGAAAGGGAAGAAGCTTCTCTCCTACAACCGGCCCCAGGGTTTCCTCAAGCCGACTCACCGACTGGGCCGAAGAGGAAGATCCGGAAGTTCCCCGAAGTGCTGAAGCGCAGTGCTGCGTGAAACACGCAGGAAGAGACGCCGGCCTTGAGGCTGCAGCGTGAGGACCCTGGCTCAGAAATGGTACTGCTCCCTTAAAAACCCGGCAGGAATGGCCGGTGTCACAGAAACTGATCCCAGGCAGCGCTGGCCGCTGCACCGTCCGCAGCGAAGAGCCCAGGGACGCGCTGCTGGGTGCCGCTGCTCCTCAGCCGCTGGCCTGGAAAACTCGGCAGGCGGGCGAAGC
>NW_010274287.1:3823-4166 GCF_000690775.1 Eurypyga helias | reverse complement strand
GGTGGCACGGGGCCGTGGCTCCAGGAAAGGCTGTTGTTCCTGTTCACAGGTGGCCTGTAAAGCACAGGAAGAGCAGGACGTGGAGAGCAAGCAGATACATGGCCACTAGCAGAGGCAAGTGGGTCCGGGAACGGAAGAGGGAGCGTAACAGGCGGCGTAGTCCAAGGATATTCCGCGTCTGGAAGAATCCAAGAGAACAGTCAGTACCAGGAATGGTTACATCCCCGGCTGCCTTCACCCAGGGCTCTCCAGACCCAGAAGATAAGGTTGTTTAAGCTAATGAGCAGAAGCCTTCCCAAACCCATTCAGCCGCTGGAGCCAACAGAGATACTCCCCTTTCCCT
>NW_010274287.1:2643-3769 GCF_000690775.1 Eurypyga helias | reverse complement strand
CAGCACAGCCCCCTCCCACATCAGCTCTGCAAGAGCTCTGGCCCTTCCAAGTGAAATGGCTCAGCTGTGTTTTTCTGCCAGACGCTCGAGCTCCCGGGAATCCCCGCTCCCTCTCTGGCCGTTTGCTCGTGTTTCGCGCTTGCGGCCAAAGGTGCTTCTGAAGCAGCTGACCGAGCGGCTGCAGAGACCGCACTCCACCGGCCTCAGCACAGTAACTGACGGCCAGATTCCAGGGGAAAAACACCCCCTGTTCTAGCAGGAAACACCAAGCGTGGGCACAGTGTAGCATCTGGCTCCAGCCACCACTGCTGGTGCTGCTGAGAGCTCCGACCCCACGTCTGGAAGAGACCCGAGGGCCAGCTCCCAGCAGGGCTCCATCCTTAGCACGGCCGGACGGGCAACTGCCGGTCTGTCGTGCAGCGCCCAGAAAGCTGCGCCCACTTGGGCTCCCAGCCTGAGCGACACCAGCTGGGGCAAGGAAGAAACGCGATGGGTGCTAAAGGGCGCCCAGGGACTCCCCAGGCATCCCAGATCTGGGGCCAGGACCACGCGCACTTCTCACGCCTGAGACTGCCCGCCACGCCGACTGCCCGCGCGCTCGTCACCAAGGCCGTGAATGTTCCCCTGGGACCACGTTTTAGGCACGGGCAGTGCTGGCCTACACCCCAGTGACCTCAGGTTCAGTCTGTGAGGCTGACTGCAGCACAGCCACCATCGGAGCAGGATGTGGCTTTTGGCACGGAAACCAGAGCAAGGCGAGAGCAGAAACCTCCACACACCAACCAGATTTGCTGCGCCTGTGGAAGGACTGAGCTGCTAGAGCCAGGGCGCACGCCACCAATGACTCCAAACATAAGGTCTTACGTGGCTGAAGCCGTTATCCGTGGAGCCGATCAGCAAGGAACGCTCGCGAGCTGACGTCACGCCGCTGGCAGCGCCGAAGGGAGACGCCCACTCGCTGGACTGCAACCTGCCGCAACACCATGCAATTAGAGTCAGTTCCTCGTGGTGCCCTGACCCAGCCCTGCAGACCCAGGAAGGAGCTGTTTCTCCAAAAAGCCTCCCCCCCTTCCCAGCCAGCCACAGCCTCCATCGCCAAGAGCAGATTTCACTAGCACAACTGCGG
>NW_010274287.1:0-2480 GCF_000690775.1 Eurypyga helias | reverse complement strand
GGCTGCCGGCGCTGCGCAGCAGCTGCCAGGGAACTCCATCCAGGATTCTTCCACACAGACCGTTACTGTTCTGCTGAATCAGTACGTGTGTCAGCAGAAAGCCGCTGTTTGCACACGGAAGGCTCCTCTAGTGAGGATTATTTTAACAACCAGGACCTGCACAGCACAAGGGACTATGACCAGGGCTCCTGGTAAACCCCCTTTGATGGCCAATGAGAAACCGCCCTTGGGATGCGACTCACCACATCCCGATCCGAGTGCCTGGCCCGGGTCAGCTCCCTTTTCCCTGCTGGTGCCTGTCCCGAGCCACCCAGCCTGGGGGGCGCAAGTAAGGGGCTTCAAGGGGGGAGCGTGGCAAGAGGGCAGGACACGCTCTGTGCCAGCTCCAGCTAGCTCCTGCCACCTTGGCAAGGGGACTGTGCCCTGGAACAACAGCCAGAGCGGCACGTGGTGCCCCGCTCCGATGCGCAACAGAGGGCGGCAGCTGCCAGGGCAAGACGAGCGAGAAACGAGCAGCAGCAGCGAATGACGCACGCTGGCCCCTGCGCGGCCCTCGCCTCACCGAGGGGACGGGAGCAGCGTGTGCTGCAAACGGCACCGGACACTATGAAGGGGGAGGAGAGGTGTCGGGACTGAAGCTGAGCCTGGGACAGGCAGCGGGGAGGGTCTTCCCTAAGTGTTGTTTCTCAATACCCAAATTGATTAGAAGTTTGTTAATGGGCAAAACATTAAAACCGACTGGCACTGCTCACGTCCGTGACAGACGGGTGCCTGCTGAGGCGACAAAGCACCTGGAAGCATGAAAACTCCTTGGCCTCCACCCAATGCCCAGGCTCTAGGCTGTCTTTTCCAGCAGTTTCAACTCCCTGGGAGCACCAGCACCTCGCTCCTGGCCAGAAGCTGTGGTGTGTAGCCACGGGTCTCCTTGCCTCTGCCCACAGCCGACCATCAGGGAACACCTTCCTGCCACGGGGGTGTCCAAGCACAGGCTGCCCAGCAGCGCCAGGAAGTTCTCACTCTTGGAGACATTTCAAAGCCACCTGGACAGGGTCCTGGCCAACTGGCTCTGGGGGGACCTGCTTGCACAGGGGGCTGGAGCAGAGGGACCCCAGAGTGCCCTCCCACCTCAGCCGTCTGAGACGGACATGGCAGAGTCACGCCTGCGCCCCTGCGACACCCGGCAAGACGCAGTGACGGGCGGAGGAGCAGGGCCAGGCTCCCCACACCACGGGGGAACCCTGCCCACTTGCCCGGGCTCCCTCACCTCCCGAGCTGATCCTGTGCTGCAGACAGCGCCTCCTCCACAGCAAGGCGACGCTCCCGTTCCTCCTCCAGCTGCTCCTCTAAGGACCGAAGGTCCTGCTTTGCGCTGCTGTGTAAACGCTCCGTTTCGGCCAACCTGCCGGCAGACAGCCAAGCACATGCCAAAGGCCAGTTCAGGGTCACCCCACGTCTGCTGTGTTCATTGACACAGCACCGGAACAGCCTCCAACTCCCCTCCACTTCCCACCAGACAGTTCTCTTCTGTTAACATACTGGAATTATTTGAAAGCAAGAGAAGATCAATCTCTGGAAGCTTCTATGTCACATCAGGAAGGAGTTTCCTTGGCTGTGGCCAAGGCCCCACCTCCTGAACACGGATTGAGTGCCAGCTCTTAGCTCCAGCACATGACAGGGAACCACGTGCCAGGCCTCGATGCCAGCCAGCCTTGGACCAGGAGCACCGACAGCCTTAAGCAGCTCCTCAGGACACCGCCCCTTGAATGAGAGATGCTGGTTTGGCCTGTGATGGTCAGATGGAACTGCTGCTGCGTGCTCCCTCCCCACTTGTTGCTGTCAGTGCGTGGAACGGCTCCTCCCTCACCGCCAGGCCCCGGCGTGGACCAGAGCTGTTCCAGCACTGACGGCAAGACAAACGCACTCCAGCCAGCCCAGAGACCTCCGGCAGGGCTGACACCCCCATCCCTGTTTTCCCAGGCTTTGCCTACCGCTGCTGCAGCTCCCGCAGTTCTGGTGCGTAGCCGCCTCTCTGAGGCTCGTTCCTTTCCTGGGGCGCTCCTGGAGCAGCATCTGCCGCGAACAACTCCTGAAAGCAAGCAGGAACGATGCAGACAGTGCTGGACAAAGGGGGTGGGAGCAGCCCCGAGGCCGCGGTTCAGAGCTCCTCCCTGCGCCGCAGTGAGAAGCCCGGCCATACCGTGCCCTTGTCCGCAGCCTGCAGCTCCTGGAGCTGCCTCTCGAGCACCAGGCAGCGGCTCAGGACCTCGCTGTAGTGCTGATGGCTCTCACAGACGTTGCGCCCGCTCCCGCGCAGCTGGAGGGAGAGGGCGTTTTTCTCCTCAAAGACCTGGGAGAGCTGGGAAGGAAACAAACCGCTGAGCGAGCAACCCGGCTTTGCGAGAGCAGGAGCGTTCTCGGGGTGTCGGTGGGAGCTCCATCGGAACACGGGAATTGCCACGCTGCTGGCCAGGCAGGGCCAA
>NW_010274286.1:6171-12874 GCF_000690775.1 Eurypyga helias | reverse complement strand
GCACTCAACACAATCATCCATGTCACTGATTAAGATGTTTAACAGTACCGGTCCCAACACTGACCCCTGAGGAATGCTGCTCGTCACTGGTCTCTACTCAGACATTGAGCTGTTGACTACCACTCTTCGAGTGCAACCATCCAGCCAGTTACTTATACATTGCACAGTCCATCCATCAGGTCCATATCTCTCCAGTTTAGAGACAAGGATGTCATGCAGGACGGTATCGAAGGTTCAGGTAAATGACGGTTGCCTGTCCTCTATCCACCAAGGTTGTGATTACATCATACAAGGCCACCATATTCGTCAGACCCGATCTGCCCTTGGTGAAGCCATGTTGGCTGTCACCAGTCACCTCCTCATTCTCCATGTGCCTTAGCAAAATTCCAGGAGGATCTGCTCCATGATTTTGCTAGGCACAGAGGTGAGACTGACTGGCCTGTAGTTCCCCAGGTCCTCTTTTTTTCCCTTTTTAAAGATGGGGGTTATGTTTCTCCTTCTTCAGTCAGCGGGAACGTCACCAGATCATGTCAACTGCTCGAATATGACAGATAGAGGTTTTGCAATCCTATCTGCCAGTTTCCACAAGACCCTGGATGTATTTCATCAGTTCCCATATTCTATTTTGTTTTACTAAACATATCCTAAATGCTTAAAAATACAAGTTAGTGTGTGCAGTGCTGTACTTGAAAAAAAGTCTTTTTTCCTTCTCTAGGGTTGCTTTGTGGCATTTCAAGTAAAGCCAGATGTAATTTCACTGAGTTCATCTTTCTAACTCATATAAACATGGAAAGCAGCACCAAGGCAGAAGACTGGGCTCCGAAATTTGTACTAATGACACTTATTTAAATTTTACATTTTACTGTGGCCAGCCCTTGTTATGTGGAATTGTTCAGTCTTGCTTCTGAAGAACTGTTAAACAGGAACAATATTTTAAAGTAGTCTTTGAAAACTTTTAACTTTCAAGGTAATTTTTTCTTATTATCGAAACTGTGCAAATGAAAAGTTCTTCATTTGCTGTGTAGAGGACAACTGTAGACAAGAGATTTAGCTGTAACTTCATGATATCTAAATGCTGGTACAAAACATTGATTTTCCATTCCTCCATGTACAATTGCTTGACAATCTTTTTAATGAACACCAGAGGAAACCTATCAAATAAGCTTGCTTAATAGTTTAACTTATGCATTTAAGTTTCACAGAATTTTATGCAGCATCACACTTGCAGGGCATGGCATCTGTTCCAGGTTTTAACCCTCATAAATATTTACACACGATGGCCCTCGAGCCATTGCATCAGTACAAAACCAATGTATGTCATTTTGCTAGTTGATGGGCATAAGTTAGGTAATATGTTTAATGAGCCACAGACTCACTTCCATAGAAAACCACTGATGTCAGAAAATAGGTTAACTAATTACGCTAAACCTACCCTCTAAATCATGAAGAAGAAAAGTTGCATAAACCAGTTCTAAAATTTTCCTCCAATGGGATGCTTACAAAACATCTAACAATGTGTAACCTTCTTACCACTGTAAAGTTTATTTACCACTTATGATTATATCTGACTAATAACAACAATTTAAATATGGTTACATTGCCTTTGTGATGCCTTTCTATATATTTTTTGATACAGACTCTTGAGAAAGGATGACTCTTGCTTGCTGGTTCTGCTTCAGGGCCATGAGCTGCAAAGCTTGTGCCATCCCAGTATCAACCCAACCTCTGTTATTTTTCTGTGCTTATAAAGAAATTTGCAAGCACAGCTCGCGGCTGTGTTACAGTCCTTAAGGCCTGCGTATGGGTCTTACAGAGGAACTTCATTTTGTTGCATTTGATGGAGGCATTGAATTTCACAATTGCTATACCTAGAGTGGGTCTAGCAATAATGAATCCACCTAGCACCAGGCTGCCCATCAGTGTGTCACCCAAGCATTGCATTGCTGATGTCAAGAACTTTTTCTCTCAACAAAGAGTTCAAGGGAAGACTGTTACAAGCTTGTCTGCTTTTTTGCTTTGCTGGATGAGAGTCTAAATCAGTAGGCTCTTCTCAGAAAAATTTTCATAGAGGCTGTGGTTTTTGTTAACAGTGTTTGAATTCTTAGCAGCATTTTAAACAGTTGTTGGAATTATTATATCTCTTCTTTCACACTGTCTTTTCAAGGTAGATAATACATTTATTTGACAACAAATGCTAGAGAAGTCACTGATACTTGTTTTGGAAAATCTCATCAAGTATCTTCTAATTGCTTCCATTTTGTCCCTGGAAATTGCCTATTGTGTTAATCTATTGTGTAAATTATATACTATGCCTCTGAAGTCAAATGCAAAAAGAAAATATGGGTAACAGAAATGCAATTTTGGTAATGCTTATATAGTGAAAGTAGGCCCTTTTCCTTAGGTAAGAGTAAAAAAGAAGGTTGCCTGTGCCCAAAGCAGTCCAGATGGAATCCCAGTAGGCAGCATACTAGTGTAAATGAAAGGAGATTTATTTATTTCAGACAAGGCATGCTTCATATTTCTGTCACGTTTCTTTGCTTTCCCAACTATGGTATGCTAATATTAATATTAATATCAATTACTAAGTCTTCAGGGTTTTTTCATTTCCACTGTGCCTTGTTGTAAAGAGCTTCTACAGTTTCCTTGTATTAAAGATGTGTTTACTTTATAATAAGACTGGATTCTAATCACTGCACGGTGCTTTTGTTTTTCTGTATGTTTCAATATAGTTGAAGTGTTACATATTAGACCAAATAAAATACCTAAGGTAGCAAACAATCTTATCTTGTTACATTCTTAAAAGTAATTTATGTAAGCTGTGCTGCAACAACTTTCTGGAATTTAAAATATAAATCTAGGTTGTCATGGATACACACATGAGAAGGCTTTTTTTATAAATATGTTATGAGTCTGACAATTTATTTTTAGTACGTAAAAGTAGATTTTTTAAAAAAAAAGAGGTGGTATATAACTAGGCTCATTATTGGTTTCTCTGATTGCACTTAAATACAATTTCTTTTTCTTCCTGTTTATCATCTCAAAGTATTTTTAAACACTGAGGTTTGTGTGGATGCCAAAATGGCTGATGAGGGCCTTGGGCTTTTTTCTCACCTATTTGACCCCTCTTTGAACTAAGTATGCCTGAAGTGGAATTTGTATATTGCTTACCACTGATTAGAAAGTCAGGCTTTTTTATTTAGCACAGGGTCCAGCAGTGCTTTCAGGTCTGAAAAGTCCAGGTCAGTTGGCATTTTTCTGTCCCTGTAGTTAAACTGGATTCAGTAATTATAACATGTAGCTGGATAAGCTAAATAATTCATGGAACTTTCAAGTCAGTAGATACCTTCTGGTGTCATATGTTATAGTTTCCTCCCCCTACTCTGCTACATCAGTCATGCAAGAGGCAATGCCCTAATATGTAATTTTCTGTTATTGGTAATTATAAACTAGAAAGTTATAAGCCTGTGATAGAAACTGATAAGCCTATGAGGGAACAAAAAAAAAAAAAAAAGGAAAACAGATTGCTGAGAATAATTCACAGTAATGAAACCAAACAAATATTGCTTTTAACACTTTTGGTCTGTAGATTTTTATAGAACACCAAACAGAGGATATGCTAATTTAGAGCTTTCAAATTAGGTGTGTCTTGATATCAAGTAAAACAAAATAAAATAAAGCAAACCCTTGAAGAGGATAACCCTTGAAGAGGAATATTGCGATAGGATGAGCAAAAAATATTAACAATTATTTAGAAAATCACATTTCTTTCAAGAGTATGTAAGTGTTAATTTCTTGCTTGTTGCATGAGCTGTTGTGAAAAACCAGGTTGAATTTGTGCAGTTCTTTTCAAGTAAACAGTATGTTAATTAAAAATATATGAAAAATTCTACATATGAAAATATACTCCCAAGAGTTGACTCATTTGAAGTTTTCATCCAACATAAATAATTTTGAAAAACGGGTATCAAAGATGTTGATGCAAATACTTGTACAGATGTAGGCTCCAGGGAGACCTTACAGCAGCTTTCCAATACCTGAAGGGACCTGCAAGAAAGCTGGAATGGGGACATTTTATAAGGGCATGTAGTGACAGGACAAGTGACAGGTTTAAATTGAAAGAGGGTAGATTGGACATCTGGAAGAAATTCATCATGGAGAGGGTGGTGAGGCACTCGGACAGGTTGCCCAGAGAAGTTGTGGATGCCCCACATGTGGAATTGTTCAAGGCCAGGCTAGATGAAGCTTTGAGCAACCTGGTCTAGTGGAAGGTGTCCCTGCCTGTGTCAGGGGGGCTGGAACTAGATGATCTTTAAGGTCCTTTTCCATGATTCTATTTTCATTTTTTTTTCCAGAAGGCTTTTCTCCCAGTAATTTCTAACTTGCTTATGGTCTTCTAGCTTCAACAGTCAGTTCTGAGGTTTTTTTCTCCTCTGCATTAGCTCAACAGTTGTAGTAAAATGATAACATAAGTGAC
Organism: Eurypyga helias; assembly: GCF_000690775.1. Lineage (NCBI taxonomy): Eukaryota > Metazoa > Chordata > Aves > Eurypygiformes > Eurypygidae > Eurypyga > Eurypyga helias. The sequence continues at coordinate 8,400 of NW_010274286.1, read as the reverse complement.
ATCCATAGATGCTCTCTTCCATCAAGTATCAGAAAGTCTTTTTTGTGACTGCAAAAAATAATTTCTGACCTAAATAAAACAGATACCTTATACATAACACAACAGAGGCATAAAGTCTAGTGTCAACAAGCCAAGAAGAATTTGTTTGCCTTTTGGGACTAAGACATATATCACAGAGCCAAAATTTCTGACCTAACATATTAAGAAAATTCTAGAAACATGAAAGAGAGGGTGAAATCACACAGTCCTGGAGAGAATCTGTCATTTGTTAAGATTGCCAGCATCCCCACTGTCTGATAAAACAGAACATGAGATTACCACATTAGGAAATTGCTGTCTCTCAAATGTATTTTTGGGTTCTATGGGTAGAGAAAGGGCTTAAAATACGATATACATGTAGAGTCTTATCTTGTGATTTGAAAATATTGCTAATAAGGGTTCATAAGTAGTGCCAGTAGAATTGTACCAATCATGGGACTCAAATAACACAGTGCTTTAAAAATAACTTATGAACTGAAGGGCTATGGCTGTTGGATGTTACAGGACAGTCTACAGTGAGAATATTAACCTGACAGACTTGCCATGTATGCCAAAGAAGATCCTCCAGAAAAGCCTTCCACCAGCTCTATATACTGCCAAGTGGGATCTGTGCATTTATTGCTGGTGTGGGTTTATAGTATTTTATGATATTTTATAGAATTTTATAGTAGTGGTAGAGGAGCCATGAGCACAGTGCAGTGTTAGAAAACGCATGCTTAAAGGCTATTGCAGAGACCAATTGCATAACTGAGTGAAACTTTTAAGAAAAAATAATCCTCTCTCCTTTCCTTTTGCTCTATTTTCCTGCTTTGGTGGATTCTGCTTTTGCAATGTCTGAATAGTTATGCATATTCTCTTTGGAGATGTGGAAAAGCATGGGCAGCTTGTCTCCTTAAATAAATGAGTAGTTAGTCTGTCACGAGTAGTACTACAGTTGTGCTCTAGATTCTTCTGCAGAGCAGTTTTGTATTCCAGTTCCACTCTACTGTCTGGTTTAGGAGTGTAGAACTGCATGAATAGGGGACTATCATTCTTATTCACTTTGCGCAGGTGTTCATAACCAAATATTTAAAAATTCCCTACCTGAAAGTAATACAGTCTGGGTACGCATTTTTAGAGAACGAATGCTCACATTTTAAACTGACTGATTTAATTAATCTATAAGTCTTTGAAACAGATGTGATGCAATGTAAAAATAACAATGAGGATTTAGTTTCTGATTTCCTTATTTCTGTGGTTTCTTTTGAGCAAGGACCTAAATGATGCTTTGTATCTGAGCAGGAAAAGGGTTTAAATCCTTTAACAACAACAACAACAGCAACAAAATGGATTTAAAAAAGACAAGCAGAATATTTTCTATCTTTCCAAGAAAAAAAGAATACTGGAAAATGTTTAATTCCTATGGACTTTTTTTCTTTTTTCTCAATAATTTCTAAGGTATCTGTAGTTACAGGAGTTCAGAAATATATCATTTACATGCAATATCAGACTTGAATAAAAAAATTACTAATAAGACAGTATGCAACGTCATGTGTAATTGTGGTATATTGGCTTGACAGGTTTGAGTCTTCTGTCAGAGCTAGAAGGATTTTAATAAGTCAGTGCAGACCATTTCTTTAATTTTTACAGACACCTGCCTTAGTGCCTTCAAACAGCACCCCCAGAACATGGTTAGGCAAGTGCAAGCTGAGACTACAGTTTATCTGTTACAAGTTTATTTTTACTATTGTCCTCATCTGGCACTTCTTGTGTGACTTATTTATTGTGTTTGGAAACAAGATTCCTCTCTCTGCAGGGTGTTAACTACTTTTCCTACGGCTTTGATCAATGATCAGTCTAAAAGTCCTAATGCTTTGATTTTGCCCCCACACTTTCATTTTGTGCCACTGAGTGCAAATAGGTAATAAATGCAACAGACACTATGGAAAACACCTATGTTGCACCATCCAGAGTTTGTCCCAGTGAAAGTGTAGGTGTTTATTAGCCCAGGATATAAGAAGAATGTATGTGGACTTGGTGTGTCACTTTAAAAATAAATCAAAACAAAACCTGTAAAATGCTAAAAATAGACTTTGTTAAGGTTGTCAGTTTTAAAGTGTATTTTAAAGTAGACCACAATAGTAATTGATGTGCATTTTAGAAGAAAAGTGTGGGTTTAAATACTACTTTTTGATGCTCAACTGAGTCTAA
>NW_010274286.1:0-6150 GCF_000690775.1 Eurypyga helias | reverse complement strand
TAATTTCATGAAGACCCCAATCTTACACTTTTCCGTCTGTTTTTCTTTAAAACAATGCAAATTGCTAAGGGGATGCAGAGGATCAGCAGTTCTGTAAATTGTCTTCCTATTGCCTGGTAGAAGACATAACTGTTCAAAACACAGGAGAAAAAAATACAGCACTTGTGCAAGCTTTATTTTACAGTGAGTCTGAAACTTCAGCAAAAGATTTCCTCATAAGAGTTCAAGTATTCAGTTAGTTAATTCATAGCACCTGTGTAACAAGCATAATTTTAGCTCTTTACCAAGAACTTTTTTCTGTTAGTTGCTAGCATTAGACCTGTGTGTGTTAAATTGATCTGTCAATATTTCTGCAGCTAGGGAAAATACTAAGGACAGTGCAGGATCAGCTGTTTACACCAATGCATGCTGAAGATGATAAAAATTTGGTGGAAAGGAATTCACAGGAAAACAGGCAGGTCAGTAATGAAATATCAGTTGTGTTCAACCCTGCAAGTCCAAGCCAGGTGGTTGCAGAAGCTTTAATAATCAGAGATAGTGTCTGCTCTAAGGGAGTTCTCGGTGTCTGACTTTGCCTTTGGGAGGAAGGTAAAGATCGTGTGGGGGATGGATGTGGATACACAGTACACATGGAAAATATCATTTAGTTATCTTGGTTCTTTATAACCTCATAGCAGAAGGAATTAGAGATTTTTGTAGTTCATTGCCACTTTCAAAGGAGACTAAACTACTTTCCAGTTCTAGATGACTATAAGCTGAGGTGAGAATGATGGTCTTGTTGAATACTGCATCTGTCTGCAGTACATGAAAAGAAGTGCCCTATTGCAAGATAGTTGCTGTGCAGTCTTCAATGAAATGCTAAACAGTTAGGGTGAATTGCTTCCTTTCATAAAGTTTCATATTTTTTCTGCATTTTATTTACCAAGACAATCAAGACTAGAAAATGTTTCCCATTGATCTGTAGGAAAATGTTAGACCAACATAACTCAGTGAAGTTGGTATCTGAGATGGAAAGTGAGGTTACAGGTCAAAACTGAGAAAGCAAGTTAAACAGTGCAGATAAAAACATGATGGCTAAGACAGAGAGAAACTTCTAGCATAAACAGAAATCTGAATATCTGAGCAGCCCAATTTCTGTCATATGTTGTAGAGGTTACAGAAATAACAGCTTGCCTACACCTGAAAATCAATTTAAATTAAGATAGATTGTAATTTAAAATGCAGCATTTGTTCCTAAGTTGCAATCAACCATGGACATTTCTAGTCCCAAAATAAGAATGTTCTATGCCTATGTGTTTCAATCCCTTTCAAAGATAACCTCTAAAAGACTGCAAACTGTGATTAAAGAGGAATGTGTGGTGAAATACACCATTCAAGGATACAGCTTCAGTAGTTAAGAGTAGGCAGATTTACAAGTAGCTAGAGAGCAACTGAAGATAAAATGGTGCAAATTATCAGGACTTTCTGACAGTAGCTGCAGAAGTGTGAAGCCACAAATAATGGTGAAGGCCGCTTGTGACGTACCTGCTTAAACTTTCATATTTTCAGTGTGTATAGTCTGACTTTGAGCCTGCACCTCCACTTGCTTATTTTGGAAATGGGAACAATCTAACAGGGTCTCTAGGAAAGTACCTCTGAACAAGGCAGCATAACTAATGTTTCTGCACTGCCCAGATCACCTGCTGTCTCACGAGTCCAATTCCTGTGGTTCTCTGCAGTGGCTCTGTGCTATGTTACCCCTCAGATCTCTTGTGGTAGCCCAGCTAGGCACTTTCCCAGGCAAAAGCCAGATGCAGGTTAGTTAAAGGTGACCTCAAGGTGGTTCTGAGCAGTCATATAGAATAATGTAATCATATTTGGTATTCATCGCACACCTATAAAACTTATAGTAACAGAAAGAACACCCTTTACTCTGGATTTTCACTCTGTTGCCAAAAGCCATAATTTATAGCTACAAAAGATACCATTCATGTATGTGCTTGAAACCATCTACAGAATTGCCTGCATCTAAGACAAATCAATTAACATATGTATATCTGTGTCTGGGAGAGAGGGAGTAATGGATATGAATACATGGCAGAAGAGCAGTGGAATACCTTAACAAAGAAATCAGCAAAAAAAGCTACCTCAGGCATGCAGTGAATAGAAAAGATGCAAGAGCAATAGAAAAATTGTATAAATTAATTATCAGTCATGGCAGGCATAAAATTAAGTATCCAAACTTAAAATATATACTTATCTTTCCATTGTCTGATTTTTGCAAGAAACCACATAGAATGAAGGTAAATACATCAAAATATGATTATGTTGAGAAAAACGCTATTGCTGTTATAAATAAAGGCTTCTGTTCATTGATGCACTATTCAATATTGTGTAGCTTACAAACCTGCAAAGTGACTAGGTAGTAAGATGACCAATACTTATTGACTAAACCTGTGAAATGCTTTATTAGCTCTGACTTAAATAAGAGCCTCTGAATTACTTTTTCTTTTCTATTGTCATCCTGCCATTTCCTCCACAAGCCTAGGAGATGGCCCGAGTGCATTATAAGGAGCTACCACTTCTGCTTCAGTGTGTCTCCGTAGTACTCCCATGATAAGCACTGCAAGCAGAGGTGCACAAAGGTAGGTGTATTTCTCTGGTATTTGCTATCCCACTGGGCAGTGCAAGCCCATGGGCATGCAGAAAAGGTGTCCCAAGAGCAAGGGAGCCTTTCAAGGAAAGGAGAACTCTGCCTCCACCTGATATTTCTCCCCAGTTAGGCAGTGGCTTCACATACAAGATTGCTTTCTACCATGCTGACCAATACAACTTTCTGGTTTTCTTGTCTTGCCTTTTCAGCTTTTTTTTCCACAGTGTCTCTAATTTCATAAAGGAATTGTTAACTAAGCAGGATAGGACAGCAGTGACTGGCTTTGTAGTCCATAATACTGTTTTGTTAAATATTTGCTCTCAAGTTGAAAATGTTAGATGTTCTGGTGTGCTGAGAGTGGTTTGGATGTTAATGGGCTTCTCAGAAATTTTTCATTTCCAGAGGTGGTAAAGTTTACAGTTTCAGAGCTTTCTAAGCATAGGATTATTATCATGTTAGATGGCAGGAGGTACAAAGAGGTACTCTTAGAAATGCGTTCCATGAACAATAGGTTTAAGAAGAAAAGAAATGTCTCTGTATTGGAGGAAGCAATGGAATGTGTCTCCTATTTGTTACATCTTCCTGTGGTACCAAAGGTGCTCCTTGGCAAGAGACGAAGAACTAGATGTGAATACTGATAATGCAGTGAGCATGCTACAGGGACAATGTGTTTTAATATGAAAGTGGAAGCTCTGTCTTTTAGCTCTAGCAGAATAGGAACTTAAATCCTAGTGGGATTGCTACATCCCACTTGCTTTGCATCACCTAATGGGCCTCAGAATAGCTGAGCTGAGCCCTTGCTTTTTCCAACAGGATAGAATAAAAGTTTCAAACTCTGACTTTTTCATGGAAGTGATCAAAAGCCCCGCAAAACAATCAGAAAACCAACATCTCTCTAATCTTCCACTGTAATTTTTTAACCGTTGTTGTCAGGATCTGTGGAAAAAAGCTTTTCAGAATTTGCTTCATTACCTCCTAACCCTTCACCATCTACGCTTACCAAAAATTGGTGGAGGCTGCTGCCAAGTCAAAGAAATCTCCTTGCCTGACTTTTCTCAGATTTACACTTAAGATTCTCAAAATCACTGCAGTATTGCTTATAGGTAAGAGATATACTTTAAAGTTCAAATGAATTAAAATGAAGGCCAAGCAGGGATTAAATGCTCCATCCAAAGGCACCCAAGGACTTTTTGATGGAAGTGAAGCTACCATGTCTTGGTAATGTTCTGTTTGTCAGAGCTTCCTTGCTACCACTGACGGAAGTTAGTATTCTTGCACTCATTTTCTGCAGATACAAATGACGAGGCAAGGCACAAAGCCATGGAAAACAGAGCTATGAAAGAAGGTCGCTGTGTATTAAACACTGCAGCGCACAACAGCTCTTCTCCCTAAGGTACTGTTTGCAGAAGGCAGCAATGATAGAGCTCATCTCAAAGACGGGAAGTTCTGTGGAAGCTAGAAGATATATTGGAGACATTATTTTTAGCTTATTAAAGCTATCTGTCAAGCGTCATTATTGTCTTCAGCTCTCTAGCCTCCTCAGAGATTTGTTCCTCTACTCATTGAAAAGAAGGGGAGCATGCTATAATTCCTCTGTTGTCTTTGTCCCTAGCACATAGGCTGAATATTTTGGTTTATGGCAAATGCCTAATGCAAAACAGATGTGAAAGGGTGAACATAATAATGAGCCTGGCACCTTCCCAAGAAACTCTTCACTGATCTTCAAGAGTAAAGAAAAGTTATCAGCATGGCTTTTTGGGGTGGGGGGCAGGGGAAACACATGGTCTTGAGATTATTTGGAGTCCTTGTTTCTGATTTCTTTGAATCTTTTGCTTTCCTTTTACTATGAACCCAAAAAGCTTAATCACTGGATAATATTACCTTTATAAACGAGCAAAGTTATCATGCTGCACAAGTTTTAAGATGCATGCTATTTAAGGTCAGAATTACTTTCTTCTACCTACTTAATTTTGCCTCTTCAATGGAGCCTTAGAAAACTAGTCTCAGAAAATCATATTGACTTACTCATGTTATGTTTCACTACAGCAAGTTTTTTTCTTCCTTTTATAGGACAAATACATTCAGAGCTCAACCTAGAATGCATTTAAATATGTATAATTTAAACTAGCTGCCCTGTCATAACCAGAAACTCATCTACACAAATTTTGTCACAAGAGAATGGCTCCTGGTGTTGTACCCATTCCTTCCCACTGACAACCCAAGGTCTATCTCTGCAGCTTTGAGTTTTCTAAATTTGCCACACACAGTGTGGTGGAACCGGTTAGAGATTTCTTCTTGTGCATAGTAAGCCTTGCACTATGTCCTAGGACATTATATTCTGGAGAGAATAATTTTTTTATCCAACACTGATGTTGAATAAGACCATTCATACAATTCTTGAGAGCCTACTGTGAGGAGGAGCTGGCTGGTATGCGTATGTTGAAAAGAAGCACAAAGGTGCTAGGCAACACAGAGGCTTTGGAAAGGTAAGACTTCCTTTGGAGCAGAAGACTGCAGTGTAAACACCAATTGACTGAGATAATGAGTTCCCTGTTGTCCCCAGAATTGTCTGTCCTTAAGCAAACTTTATAAAGTAAACCCGAAGTATTGTTTCATGTTAAAGACTTTTAAATTTGTGACTCTACTGCAAGCCATTATAGACAGTATTACATAAACAAGGAAGACTAGCATAGCATCATGGAAACAATATCTTTCTTCTCTTGCCTCTCATTCGGAGAATTATTCAGATTTTGCTGATGAATTCAAACAGAATAATATGATAAAATGGAAGTGAAGGAGAAAGATATGTGCGCTGTGGGGATTAAAAGGAAACAGGAAAATGGCAGATCAATGAAATCTAGCCATGTAAATTGGAAGTGTATTTTCTAACCTGAGTAACAAGATTTAAACTTTACTGAGAAGTAGCTATTTTCCTCCCTAATGTGAATGAAAACTGGTCATTACTGCTGAAATGAAAAATTCGCATTGTTTTATGGGATGTTTGCTTTTGCATCTCAAATACTTCTCATACGCCTAGAGTACAGCTTATAACCACTGCCACTTGCCGCTAGCGCAGCAGTACTAAGCCAGATCAATGAAACTAGGCTTTCTAGGTCACTCTATCAGTAAATCAAGAGTGAATTATTTTTCTCCCTCTCAATCTTTGATGTCTGAGCGTTGGCCCCTCCCCTCATGCCGCTTTCCCTTCCCTCGCAATGCTTTGGGAAAGAAAGTGCAAGTACCCTTCCGCTCGCTTTATTTAAATTACCTCCTTTCTGCCCTGGTTTTCGCCTAGGGAAGCGGAAAAAGCGAGGCGGATGGCTCAGCTTGCTGCTGAGAGGTTAACCTGGCTGCTCTCCGAGGATCGCAGGAGGGAGAGAGCAGGAGCAGCCGCTCTCACTGCAGCCTCTTTTTTTATGCGGGCTGCCCCTTTCCGCTCCGCCAGCGCAGCCTGCCCTGAGCAGCGGGCTGATCGCCTCGATTCAGCCACATTTGGTATGCATGAGCGCTGCTGTTCC
>NW_010274285.1:4435-24110 GCF_000690775.1 Eurypyga helias | reverse complement strand
AACCATTCTCTTATTCTATGATTCTATCATTCTTGAGCAGTACCAGTTTGTGATTTTGTGTGATATTTGGACTTATTTTTCCTGTCTGCATCACTTGTACTGGTTTTGTCTAAGATAAAGCTAATTTTCTTCATTGCAGCTAGTATAGGGCCATGTTTTGGATTTGCAAGGGAGACTGCTGCTTAGGACACCAGGCTGATAGAAGCGGCAGAAATCACTAGCCTGCACTCCACTATGGCTGTATTTATTTAAACGTAGAACTCTCAATCAAAGCCGAGAGCAAAGTTTCCCAACTACCTTGTGCCATTCCAAGCCAGGGGTCATGTCACATTGAGGCTTGGGGAAAATCCAGCTTATCCACCCTGCCTCTTGATTTTCAACCTACACCATGAAGAAGCTTGGAACTGTCCATGATTAAAGGACTGGAACCACGCCTAATATGTGCCTTCATGAGAAAACTGGAACTCTTAAGGGATCAGAGAGAATAAGCACAAATAACTCAATCACTGCAAATATGTAACAATATCCACATGTCAAAAGTGGAAGCTTGGCACAGAATAGAACAAGGCGCCTTTTCCATCCACTCCTATGAGAATAACCTATCACTGGAATACTTTACTAAGAATTGAAGTGAATTTACTATTAGTGATTCTTATTTTATTTTGAATTGGAGCATAACATTTAGAAAAACCGCCAATCTGGAATGCAAGAAAATCTTACGGTCTGTGTTGTACAGGAAATCAGTCCAGATAATCGCAGCACCATCTCTCTAGCCCATTATGCTAGTCAATAATGCATTTTTGTGCCAAGCACTTTCAGGGCATATTTGCATGGCATGACAGAAAAATAGCAGTCAGCTTTTGAGATATTTTTAAGAAATGTTTCTCTTGGAATTCAGCACAATGTGTGTTATGTTCCATGTACTTAATTTAATTTGTTACTTGCAGGAACATAGAGCAGAAACCAACAGAGCAGGGTACTTAGAAGCACATATCTAGCATCAAATGGAAAAGGAGATACTCAGAAATTTGACAAAGGACAACTAGATAAAAAATATTAACTTATACAATATTAAGCCTTATTACTTTTAGAATTCTTATTCCTCCTTCTAGATTGTTCTTTGTTCCCTGTTCTCTTTGGGTATCCTACACCTCTCTCTTAAGCTTCTCTTAACCCTAACACTTTCTGATTCCTTTTCCAAACGTTTTTTTTTTTTGGTACAAGAATACTTTAACATTTCCTGTGGTCACAGGGGTTATCCTTGAAAAATCTCTTAGTTTTTTTTTACTTTTCTTGTCTTGGAGGAAAAGAAGAAATAACGTCTTGTCAGTCTAGTCTTTGTACTAATAATTAAATTCTTCTACTACTAAAGCAGAAATGTTTTTGCCTTTCACAACTTTCTTTTTGTGACACCCACAGTGTCTGTAGCCCTGTATAATTGCCTTCTCCTACTTTTGCTCATCAGACAAAAATTGTCCCCTTTAGAAGCAAAGAAACAAATCAGAAAGCAAGGAGAAAAGCCTAATATTTTGGTAAATCTCTTGACAAGTCTCTTTAAGACTAACAAACTCAGTGCTAGATATTCCTGGCATTGCCACACAATTAACATCGGACACACGGTTTTGTGACTCACAGCTATGGAGGTCAGGCCTCCAAAAGGACCTCTTGAGCACTGGCTGACAAAACTCACTAAAGCTGTAGTTCCCCTAAGGACCTCTTTTACACTATGTACCTTCCAGACTACCTTTTCCTACTCTGCATGGAGGGCCATGCCTTGTCCCCAGCCCACCCATCACCATCCCTGTAGAATTCACAGAATCACAGAGTGGTTAAGATTGGAAGAGACCTCTGGAGGTCATCCGGAGTTAAGGGACCTGTAAAAGGAAAAACCTTTTTCAGCCTGTTGTCTCATTCCATTAGCCATAGGCTGCACACATCATCCAACTTTTTCTCAGAGATTTGCTTTAGCTCATGGTAGCTCACATGGCTTGAATAAATAACTGGACTGCTGAAATCAGACTCTGGTGTGCAAACACAAGTGTTAATGTGAAATTCTGCAAGGGTAGCTGCCATCTAGCACATGTGGCAGAAGGCCTGCAAGATGGTCCGAGCGTTTTCACTACAACAATATGGACAAATAAGTATGGTCGGCACTTGACAGTTAAGTATCATTACTGTCCCATTAATAATGCCATTAACGCCATTAATAGTTTCTGTTACAGGAGCTCCTCTCTCAGGACTGTTTTGGCAATGTGTGCAGTTTTTAGGCTTGCTTTTGAAAGTTTTGGCCATTAGTCATTAGTTCATGCAATCAGTTTGTTACACTGCATTCAACTGACCAATCCACACTGTTACTTATGCCGTCTTTTCATTTTCCTTGGACACTTACACTCAGATTTCTGTTTTAAATGAGCACTTGCCAGTTCCCAAGAATTTTCACAAAATATTTCAGCCAACATTTTCAGAAACTATCACAAATTTTAAAATTCTTAAAGTATTAAAAACTTCAAATTTGTCTAGAAGCTGAGTCATTTTTTGTGACTGATTAAGAGATAAGAAGAAATACCAGCAGCACAAACACATGAAAACACAGCAGGAACAAGAAAGAAACATACCAGCCATAAAGCTTGCAACTACCCTATGTTTTTTAATGTACTGCCTACCATGCAGTCTCAGCTTCAAACAGAGACTCCTGGGTAAATTAATACTGACCTCCTTTAGAACAGTCTATCTGCCCATTTAGGTGAATGTATGTTCTAAGATGGAGAACAAAATCTAGAGAGGGATTCAGAGCAACAGACCTGTAGATTTAGGAAGCCAAGTAACCAAGTAAAAAAAGAGCAATTCTAATTCCTGAAACAGAATTAATTTTCTTCAGCATTTTTAGTATAAGACTTTGTTTTACCAAGCTTGTTCAAAGAAATACATTAGAGAGAAAAGAAGAAATCTGACCCGAAGTCAATTCCTAAAAGCACATAAATACGTTATTACATCTTTTTACATCCTCATTCTTTTCCTCTCTAATGTGCATTGCCTATGGTCAAGTCATTCTGTTGCTGCCTTGAAATTTGTTATGCACACTAGCCTAAGGCAAAATTAGCCAACTTTTCACCTCAGTTCTTAACTAGTAATCCATAAATACCTCAAAAATATAAGATATAGTCTTTAATGTCACACTGATTTAGTAGTGAGTAAAGATGTGAATAAAACCATAGAGTTGTAGAACTCTTTAGGTTGGGAAGTGCCACATCCTAAGTACCACATCTGCATGTCTCTTAAATACCTCTAGGGGTGGTGACTCAGCCACTTCCCTTGGCAGCCTGTTCCAAATGCCTGACAGCCCTTTTGGTGAAGAAATTTTTCCTAATGTCCAATCTACACGTTCCCTGGCATATCTTGAGGCCATTTCCTCTTGTCTTATTGCTTGTTATTTGGGAGAAAAGACCAACATCCACCTTGCAGCAACCCCCTTTCAGGTAGTTGTAGGGAGTGATAAGGTCTCCCCTCAGCTTCCTCTTCTCCAGGCTGAACAACCTCAGTTCCCTCAGCTACTCCCCACAGGACTTGTGCTCCAGACCCTTCCCCAGCTCCATTGCCCTTCTCTGGACATGCTCCAGTACCTCTGTGTCTGTCTTGTAGTGGAGGACCCAAAACTGAACACAGGATTTGAGGTGTGGCCTCACCAGTGGCCAGTACAGGGGGACAGTCACTGCCCTGGTCCTGCTGGCCTCACTGTTCCTGATGCAGGCCAGGATGCCATTGGCCTTCTTGGCCATCTGGGCAGAGTGTTGGCTCATATTCAGCTGGCTGTTGACCAACACCCCCAGGTTCTTCTCCGCCACTCATCCCCAAGCCTGTAGAGTTGCAGGGCATTGTTGTGGCCCAAGTGCAGGGCCTGGCACTTGGCCTTGTTAAACCTCACAGGGTTGGCCTTGGCCCATTGATCGAGCCTGTCCAGATTCCTCTGTAGAGCCTTCCTACCTTCAAGTGGAACAACACTCCTGCTCAACCTGGTGCCATCTGCAAACTTATTGAGGGTGCACTGAATCTCTTCATCTAGATCATTGATGAAGATATGAAAGAGAACTGTCCCCAGTACTGAGTGCTGGGGAACACGACGTGTGATTGGATTTAACTCCACCACAACTCTTTGCACTCTTTGCTGCTGCATCTCACCCTTGCTGACATGCCACGCCCGTTTGCCCGCCCTCTTGGCGGCACTCCTGGTCACTGGAGCTCCTCATGAGCTTCTTGTACAGGTGGGGTGGGTCTTGGCAGCTGCAGCTTCCTGGCCCTGTCCAGGTCTTAACAGCCACTGCAGCAAGAACTTCAGGCTCCTCACAAAGTTCAGGAACCTCCTGCCATGCACCACGCTGGAGCATCCCACTGCAGATCTTGCCAGAACCAGAGCTGCTCACCTCAGTGTGCCTTTATTCTAAGAAATGGGATTTTTCATTGTACAGCAAGAGTTGAAAAAATCATTCTCCTCTTTATCTTGCATCCAAATGCTAAGTATTCTACAGTACTGCAGATTTTCAACAAAGGTGATAAGAATCAAGTGACAGAAAGAAAGCTCTTTAGTTTATAAGTTTAAAATGTTTGTTCCAAGCTTCCATTTCTGGTGATGAGCTGCTGATCTGTGCACCCCCTGGTTTGTTTATTTGTTTTTTTTTTCCCGCTGTTACCACACACACTCCCCTTCTCAGGAAAGCTAAACTCAAAGTGAATAGTACCGTCACAATTTGAGGAAGCAGAGTGAACAAGGTTTTCACACAAAAATCCATCTGGCCTTAATTTACTGCATCCTTGTTGGCTCTACAGGTGAATAAATAAATACTGTTTTAAATGTCAAAGCCACTGAAATCCCTATTTTACACAAGCAAACGGGAGCTTTGTAGACTCTACTTGACAGCTACAGCGCACAACACCTATTCAGAGTTGTCCAGCCCTTGCAGGTACGTAACACTGTCAACCCCACTAGATGAGGGGAGCCTCCCTGCTGCACTGTCAGTGTGCCCTCTAGGCACCACCAGGCGATTTCTCCATGCATCTAAATTAATCTCCCAGTCAATCATGGAGATGTGGAAATGGCTTGCAAGAAAAAACACCTGACCGCATGCAAAGAGGCATCCAGTAAGAGAGTAGCACTTCCTGCCCCCAAAAAGGTGAGTATCCTTCCAAAAAAGAGGGTCAGATACACAGACTAGCTGACCAGCATCAATGTAACAATCCTTAGACCCACTTCAGCCAGTGCAAGAATACACGTTGCATTCATGAAAAGAACATGCATCATATTTCAATATGCATAAGGAAATCATAAGTAAAAAAATGGCACCATGATGTTTGCTAGGAAATAGACTAACATTAAAAACACTTCTTCATTATGGCAAATTCATTCCAAAGAATAATTTTGTCGGCAGATCATAAATCCACACAATTTGTCACAGGCTTTAGCACTAAGAAAAGAACAGGCCTAGGGGAGTTTTCTAGCCACTTCTCTTTCTGATGTGGCTTTCTCATTTTTACCATGACAGAAGATGCTGATTTAAGTGATTTTGGCTGAGTTGCTACTAATTGGTCTTTTCATCTGCCATTAATTTATTTGTCTTCTTGTTCATTAAGAGATTTAATTGCAGCAACATAGAAATCAACTGTTTTTTCTTTAGGAAAACACCCATTAACCTTTGTATTAAAAAAAAACCCTCTGATTTTCCATTGAAAGGAATTAGTCCCATGTTGCTGTAAACATTTCTATAAGGTAGTATGTCTTTCTTCTAAGAACTAGGAGTTTTCAACTGTGTGCACTCACTCATTTCTATCTTAATAAAAAGCAAATTATGCAAGGAATACCACAAAAGACACTTCATGAATTGGAAAAAGTCATCAGCAAAATCAGTCACACAGCCCTTCACACAGACAACATGGTTTTTTATGCAGCCAGTTGTGTACAGATATCAAAAGCCTCCAGCTGCGACACACATTTTCAAGTATCTTCCTCTCAGGACTGATTCAACCTTGGGCTCCTCATGCCAAATCTGAAAATTCAGACTTTTCTAATATTTTAAATGTTATTTTCTTAGACCCTTTGGCAAGTCAGTCGTTAAAAGATGACATTGTGTTGTTGCTTTCTGACTGAGAGTCATTTTTTTCCTCATTCTGCTGACCAAGTGCTCCGAGAGATGAACTGTGGCTAATTTTGTTGTGAAAACTACAGATGTGAACTTGCCAGACTGAACTCAGGCGATGGAGCCAGAGGCATATGCTTCCATCCTGACTGGTGCAAAAGCTGGAAGTTCTGACAGTCAGGTGAGAAAACGTATTCAGCCAATGCAGTCTTTGTACAGTGACCTTGTTTCAGCCTCTACAGCAAAGTTTTTCCATTTTTTACCTTTCTAACCCACTGGACTCTGCTCCATCTTCTGCACCATTAGCAGACTTGTTTACCAAGCTTCCCTTGGTTTCAGTTGCCAATAAATAATGCTTTCGCAGCCACTCAGGCGGCGATCAAATTATTCAGTTGTTATGAAGGAAGGAAGAAGTGTGGGGAACAGAGATGTTTGGTCTGGAGAACATTAAAGTCTCCTCTGAAAAGCCAAAAAATCTTAACCACTTGTACATATCCTTCTAGTATTTGCCCTTACATGCAATACTTCACTTCGAAGTACAATACTAAGTCTGGAGTCTTCACTTATGAACTCTACATCATTATTTTTTTTTTCCCATTACCACTGTCCTTCGTTTTCATTAGCAGATCACTTCTTATCTATATATATTATTTATACCAGTAAGATTTATAACATTGTAAAGTAAGAAGAGAACTGAGCACAATGAACTCACTACTGCCTGAAGGGCTTCCACCCAATAATTCATAATGCACTCCCATCCTTCTCTTCTCTGCCAGAAACCTTAAATATATATGCTTTTTTTCTCCTTTCTGTTCTTCTGCCTCTGGTATTGCTCCAGTTACAGGTTTCTTCCATGATTTTTTTTTTTTCTAAAACATCCAAAAGGTAGTATAATTAGCTGAAAGAAATGGGCAGGTTAGCTCTGTTTCTTGTAAGTGAAACCATCTCCCCTTGTGCAAAAGACCAGAGGCAAAATGAAAATACATAAACATAAGATTTTATTGACAGAAAGGAAAAATCCTGAAGTACCCAAAACCACAAAACAAAGCAAAAAACTCTCCGCCTTGAACCAAATAACAACACAAAACTTGGGATGAATTCGTGAGTAAGTTAAAAGGAATCCTCAGATTTCTGGTAGCTCTGAGACTTTACAAGGTAAAGAATACCTGAAGATTTCTAAACAACAGTCAATTATTTTGAAGAACAAATGAGTGCAGCAATTTCGCTAGAAAACTGGGAAGTGGGTAGTTGGAGCTTGCATGATAAGAAAAAAGGAAAAGTGTGTCAATACTGCTTTTGCACTTATGTCTGTCTAGAAACAATTTAGGAAGGAAGTCTGCCAGCAGCCCATGATTCTGAATTTACCAAAGAATAATAAGAAGAAACAAAACCCAACTCTAGTCAATCATATTTATTTAAATTAAATGGACCAATGCAAGCAATGACACAAACAACCTCTCTAATATTGGCAAGGATAGTAAATGAAATAGATCCTAGTACTCACTCTCATCAACATGACAGCATGGTAGAGAAGCCCAGAAGTTTTTTTAAAAAGGGAGGCCATGGTCCATGTATTTACAGGCCTCACATCCCTCCCATAGGTCTCTTAATAACCATTAGTAACTATCATTATTGTTTGTAAGCACACATTTTTACTGTGACATACCAGAATAAGAACTTCACCATCCAAGGCACTGATATTACTGACAACAGTTCTATCAGAGGTCTGGCAATTATTAGATACAATAGAGGATTCTGATGAATGACACTTAAAAAAACCAGAACAAAACAAAACAAAACCAACACAAAACAAGCAGACAAAAATTCCTCACACAACTTTAGTAAGTCCCACATATTCTAGTGTCAACAAACATGCACAGTCCCAACTGAGCACATGCACATCCCATCCAAGAAGGGGAGAATTTCTTTCCTGACTTCCATGTAGAGACCAGTTAATTCAGTATTCACATGTATTATATTTGTCCATGTAAAGCAGCACACAACTTTTATCCCCCAAAGCTGATATTTAATGTCCTTGCTCTAGAATGAGGCCAAGTTCTCACTTAAAAAATACCTCACAAAATAAATATTAATAAGCAAAACCTGTGCCCTTCTAGGGAGGAAGCAGAAAGTCTGATGTTGTGTGCCCAAGTATCTAAGTGCATGATGTTACATGCTTATGCAGGGGCAGCTAAATCACATTTTGTGACTGAGTGAACACCAGTTCCTCCCACAGGTACATTGAAAGGACCAGTTCCTCCCACAGGTTTGTTGAAAGGAGCCTCTCTTACATTGATTCTTTGCTTTTACTTCAATTGCTTTACTTGGAGAAGCTTTATCCTTTCTCTATTTTTAGCCTTCTAGCAGGACTACACTCTCTGAAGCCAAGAATTTTAGCTTTTCAACTTCAACCTCTTTGTGGAATTCAACTGAAATCAGACAGAAGGTCCAAAGACAGACAATTATTTTGGTCCCATAGATCTTACTTCCTTGGAAAATTGAAACCTCTGCTTAGGAAGTGCCTAGTCCCAGACTTTGTGCATTGGCCCATAATTAAACATGTTTGTTATGAAGAAGGATGCCAGCAGGTTGAGGGAGGGGATTCTCCCCCTCTACTCTGCTCTGGTGAGACCCCATCTGGAGTGCTGTGTCCAGCTGTGGCGCCCTCAGCATCAGAAAGATATAGACCGGTTGGAGCGAGTCCAGAGGAGGCCACGAAGATGATCAGAGGGCTGGAGCACCTCTCCTGTGATGAAAGGCTGCAAGAATTGGGCTTGTTCAGCCTGGAGAAGAGAAGGCTCTGGGGAGACCTTATTGCAGCCTTCCAGTACCTGAAGGGGCTACAAGGAAGCTGGGGCGGACTCTTTGCAAGGGTCTGTAGTGACAGGACAAGAGGGAACGGGTTTAAATTGAAAGGGGGGAGGTTTAGATTAGATATCAGGAAGAAGTTCTTCCCAGAGAGGGTGGTGAGGCACTGGAACAGGTTGCCCAGAGAAGCTGTGGATGCCCCATCCCTGGAAGGGGTCAAGGCCAGGCTGGATGAGGCTTTGAGCAACCTGGTCTAGTGGAAGGTGTCCCTGCCCATGGCAGGGGGGTTGGAACTAGATGGGCTTTAAGGTCCCTTGCAACCCAAACCATTCTATGATTCTGATTCTATGTTTTGGAATGTTTTGAACTAGTCTTTCTATAAAATAAACTGCTAAAAATACTTCTGGACTTTTATCAACTGCATAAATGCTAGAACAATAAAAATCGTTTATCAAAGTACTGCATCTTTAAAGTTAAATTTGACTGTAACAAGTTGTTTTAAAAGGACAATGTAATGTTAACACCACCAGATTACTCTTAAAATAAAGACCTGCTATGAGCAATGCTTTCTCTGCTACAGTTTTATAAAATGAAGAATGAACTTTGTTATGTTATTTTCCACATCTTTGAATGCAAACTTGCAATGAAATCAACCAATGATTACTCTTTACTGTGTATAGTAAAGAGTTTCATACTCTTTACTATATAGCTTCCTTCAGTAATTCCCGAATCCCATCTTACTGTACTTGTCTTTTTCCATTCCCATTCTCTGACCTAAGTTAATTACCTGTCCTGTAAAATTAATTTGGTATTGTAGTACCTTTTTTGTTCAGAAAAATACTAGTTTTGCTGACACACACTCATGATGGGGCAACTTTGTAGGACAGAGGTACACTAGATTACTACTTACTGAAAGCAAGAAATGCTTTGGAGATGCAACATGACAACCTCTTTCTGAAATGCATTTTTACTCAGTATTCTGTTTTTCCCCTTAGGAAAAAAGTAATTGTTCATGCTGCTACAAAGATCTGTTGTTAATTGCAAACATATGCACTGTCATCTTACCAGGTTATTTTAAAAAACAAACCAACCCACAACAACAGGCTGAATTCCTACTCTATGATCCTCATCCTGAACAGCTATATAAAAAGGTCTTCCCAGTGGCATAAGTGCACAGGGTTTATTTTATTTTTTTTTCTAAATGCAAATAAATTGAAATTTCTAATGTTGTGATATAGGATACGTGCCAGTTTGGAAGATGAAGGAAAAGTTTTGGTGAATTAATATTTTATAGTATCTGTTGCACCTCTAGCTCTGATAGACTTAAACAACTTGTTTCTTCTGTGTATCTGTAATACAGAAAAATCTAAAATAATCCATCAAGATGTGACTGACCAGCATATTTAAGCAACCAAAAAACATGTTAAAATCTGCCTTTTAAGAATCACATGTACTCACAAATGGAATGTTGTATTTTCCCTTCCTCTGTCATCACCTGATTTCTTCCTCCTTGTGTTTGAACTTCTCTTTCCCCATACTTTAGGTTGATTAAAAAAAAATTTGGACAGCAAAAAAGAGCTTTCACTACTTCTCAGCTACCATCTGATTCTTTACTTCTCTGTGCTTCACATATACGTTCTTTCTTTCATTTACTTATCTTAATAGTCACATTTACTCGATCGCAATTCTTGAAGAAGTGAAGAGACAGGCTTCCACTAACTTTCATCTTGCTTTTTTGGTAGTCTCTATTATCATATGGAGAGAAGAATTGTTTGTAAAAGTCATCAATTCAAGCCCTTACACGAAAAGATTATCCTCAGAGACTGTAAATCATGGTGTACTGTAACTGGTTACTTAGCCAACACTCAGTTTACCAATTTCCACTCTACTACATTGAAAAAAGTGAAATATAGACAATAAATATTACTTCCTCCAAGCCACACCCCCACAACTTGTTCACCTCTAGCAGCAAATTTTATATAGTGGTTATAACAGGAAAAAAGGAGAAAGAAAAATCAAACAATTTGTTCCAAAACTGTAGGGTTCAGATATTACTACAGTAATTCAATGAATTATCAGGTTCCTAAACATCTGCAAGATTTATGCTTTAAATATACCCAAAACATGCTATGATACCTTCCAACTTCAAAGTGATGAGACAAAGTATCCCAAAGAACACAACACCTGAAATTAGGATAAAAATTGCCTGCTCAGTTACAGGTCAAGCCTAACTATATAGATAAGTAAGTACTTCATCCAAGCAACTTCAAATCAACACAAAATAAACCCCCCTTCCCATCTCAATACAGCATCTATAGAAAATCAGACCATTTACTTAAATACTTGCAGTTGACAACAGCAGTACGAAACCTCTTTAAACACCTTATATAAAACTTGCTTTTATTTGCAGACATGAAGAGGATTAAGAGACTTTTTTGGACATTCTCTCCATACATAAGTTAGAGAATTTTCAAACACTTCGCATTTATCAGGAAGAGGCACTCTCTGCAGATCAATCTCATCTCTGCTACAAAAACATTAAATGGAGATATTCAGCAGCCAGTGAATTCCAGGGCCCACAAAGGACAGAAACTGACCTGGTCAAAGCACAAACTGGATACAAGAAAAACCAACAAGTAAAAGCTAATTAAAGAGCCAGAGGGAAACCAATTTTTCAGGGAAAAGAAGGCATGCCGTGAAGAAGAGGAACATACTGAGATGTGGAGGAGCATGCTAGACTATTCCTGTGCAATCAATGGACACACTTTTACAATGCAGTTATGACAACAGAACTACAACTCTGTTTATCACTGCTACTGTCAACTCTTTTTCACTGCAGGTTTAAGATCCTTTAATGAAAGTCAATTACAGTTACAGACTTAAGAATGTTTAAGGAAAGACAGTTATAAGATTTATAGTACTTTGCATTATATTCATCACCTAAATGAAAAATTAAAATGCAGTTTTCTCCTGAAAAGTGACTGGAGCGATGCACGGTTATTTTTGTGCTGTCTCTCAAGAGTTTCTCTGTGTTTAAGCAAAAATTACTTCGCTTTCTAAATGCCACTGAAGCTGAACTTGTCCAGCTGTGTTCTTAGCACTTCATTATCTTATAGAGAAGCACAAGACCAAATTTTGCCTCTCTCCAGCAACTGTAAAATCACTTTATGATCTTCTGAATCTGCAGACACTGGCAGCACACCTATCATCACGAACACAATGTAGCCAGAACAGTGTTTTATGGGAACATATCCAGCTCAGCTCTGAGAGCCCAGAATGAGAAAAAATTTGCTGTTTATTAAGTCTTCATATTTGTTCTTAATGGGAAGGAAAAAACCCAAACCTCAAAACTCAGTAAGAGGCAGTGCATCTGTATTTATTCAAACAGATTCTGATTATCATCATTGTTCATCAAAATATACACTTCTGAATTAGAATGAAGTATATTCACCATCACATTTGCTGTTTCCATAACTGCTGCCTTCTTAAGGGTCTAAAGGTGTTTTACAAAAACCAACTTATTAACCCCAGAATGTTCTTCTTACGCAGGAAAGAACTACTCTAATAGCTCTCTGATGTCCAGATTTTGGTTTTGTTGACATCATCCATTATTTTGTGATAAAAAATAAAATAATTTTAATTTTCCAATCCTTGATTTTAAACATATTCTATCCCTCTCCTCTATAACCCTAAGGAGAATAAGTAACACAGGCTAACTTAAATAATAAAAAATCTGATCATAATTTGTTTTTTGTGTTGTTCATATGCAATCATATTTTTTGAATGAAAGCAGGCTACCAACTGTATTTTCTTCATATAGTACTTCAGTTAATAAACACATAAATTCTACACATTCTTTCTGCATTGGTTCTTCCTACTCAGTCTTCCCTATTTAACATTAAAGTTTAGCCAACTGGAAATCCCTCTTAATTTAAACAAGTATCACCCCAAAATTTGCTTACATATTCTTCATGATACTTGAGCATCCATTGCATCCTTTGCAATGGATGGATGCAAGGGATGGAGCTGATTTTTTTGTATAGTTCTATAATCTTAAAATCTATAATTTTTTTGTATCGTTCTATAATCATAAACACTGAAACAAAAAATGTATAACGTACACTGAAACTGAACAACAGTTAGAGAAGACATTCTACACCTTCGAGTTATTTAAGTACATAAAGGCTGCTCCCAAAGCCATACAAGGGCTCTAGGTAGTAAGTTTCAAAGCATACCAGCACCAAGCAGATCTCAGATTCTTCTGGAACAGACTCCAAGTACATCATTCTGGAGCCTATTGACAAACCAGGCTCTGTCTGCATATTCCTGTCATTTACAGTCTAACTCTATAACTTAGATTCCAAAAAACCTTTTTTTTTTTTTTTTTTTTTTTTTTTTTTTGGTACTTACTACAAGCTTGCAGCTTTGAACATTCTTACTTCCCAACCAGCTCCATCTCATTCCTGCCCACCCTGCCCCTCTTTCCGCTAGGAACTCCCAATTGTTCTGTAGACTCAGATGATGGGGCACCAAACTCTCCACAAGACATGTGGATTTATAAGGTTCTGTCTGTAGAAGGTTATGACTCAAATAATTTGTGTACAAACTGAAACTTCATGGGCTAAAACTAGACTTTTCTTTGTACTGACTTACCTCGTTCTCTTTGGATGTGTACTGTACCCCGAGAGTATCCACGGCTCTGATCATCACTTGCATGGCAGTAAATACGTGTTGCTAAATCAGTTTTGTGGAACCTTTCCTGTCTTCTTCTGTGTAACCTGTTCTATTAATAATCCTCATTTGTTTAATGAATGTAGTCTTGCCACTTTCTCCTGTGTCTGGGAACAGAGAAAGATAAGAGAGACAAAAAGAATTGTATTCACAAATCTTGGCAGTTGAAAACATTTGTAAAATCTGAGATAGACCTAGAGTACTAAAACTTCAAATACTAAGGTGCTGCCAAAACTTAGATTTATGAAGAGGCATCATTGTGTTACCTGTATGGTAGGTAATTAAAAGAGAGAGAGAGAGTGCATGTGCTATATAGTTTTTCTCCATCTGCTTTCATTTATAGTGATCTACAATTAATTTTACCTGTCATTTCACTGCCTATTCTCACAATATCCTTCTGCAAATTTCAGTCATCCTTACAAACTTGACTAACGCTGAGCAGAAACATTTTTCTTGTAGTTGCTCAACCCCTTTCCCGCCATAATTTTCATCTTCTCTGTACTTGCTGTTATTCATATCAGTGTGATGTGACTGATCAAATCGATTCCTATCCCACAGAGCTTTTAGGTGAGAGGGTCATGGACAGGCTTTTCTTGTTCTCCCCAGCTGAAGGATAGTACAGGAGCAAAAAATATCTGTTATACTTTTTTCTTAAAACTTATACTTTAATTTTCAGAATTTTAACAATTAACTCTGTTCTGGCTGAGTTATAGGATTTGCTTCACTTCTTCCCTAAGAATTTATTGCAGGTAAGATAATAGTCCCAATAAAAAACTTTCAGTAATTTACACTTACTACCACTAGGTGTCGAAAATACATCAGCACAGGGAAGAAAGAGTCCTGAACGTTACACCTTCAGATACAACAAAACACGAAAATACTGACTGCCCTCCTCATCATACTGTTTCTCAGTACCAGAGCATAGTACCACTTCAACGAAAGATCATGCAGCTGCAGGGCTCCAGCCATCACCAGTCATAGCAAGCAAAACCTAGGAAAGTGTAGTATGTTATGTACCACTCCTATTTCGTAACCTTTTTTCTGAAACATGTATCACTGTCATCAATTCTTACTCTATGACCTCCTTTCATATTTTTCATCATCTGCTGTGGACTTCCTTTCAAAGTTGCAGCTGTCCCTTATTCAAGCCCATGTTGTTCAACAGTCCTTCTCTAGGACGTTACTAGCACAGCTCTGTTCTCCGAGTAACAGGACTGTAGCACTCATCAGAAGAAGAGTGAAGCAACTTTCTATTTGAGCAAAAAGAAATATTTAATATTTTTGTCTGTAAAAATAGAGACAATATAGTTGTTCTTTCAACAATTATTCCGTATTTCTTTAATTTTAGCATTGTGTTGGTTGACTTGAGAGAGATGGAACATAGAGATATGCTGGAATACAGGCAAAACAAAATCCTGGAGGAATTAGTTGTAGCAAAATGCTGATGTTACATTATAATATATCACAGTCCTCAGAAAGGCAATTCTGGCATGTCAGCTTTAAGAAGTCAACACAAATACAATTCAAATACAACTCAGTTTACAAACAAAACAAAATCTCGCTGTCAACATTTTTCACTGGCCTTAAGTTTGAGAGGAAAACACTCAGATTCATCCATGTTGAATTGCTGCCCTACATTTTTATAGAAGTAAGAATAAACAGTTCTATCACATTACAGCGGTGCCCTCTACTAATGTTTGAGTTAAAGAAAAAACATTGTACAACTGTTAACTTCACTGTCAGGGGTTTAAAAAAGGTTTAAAACAATCTAATTTTGTCTTTTTTCCAAGACTCACAAACACCAAAGGTATATGGGCTAGGTTTGAAGAGGTCATAATTTGTAATCCAAGCTAGAGTCCTTCTGTGCATGTATCCAATATAATTTTTAAAGAAATTTAAGGTTAATGTTTTACTATCCGATTTGATCTATGTCAAACTACCGCAAAAAAAATTGCCTATTCAAGTGATGTATAAAGTGGTATGAAATACACAGGTAATAAACAGATCCGTCCCTTGACTTCTCACAATTCTGAACATAAGTCAATTTAAAAGCTTTGTGCTTCTTACCCTGACCTTAAGTAGAATGTACAGTCTTCCTTCTGTATTCTTCCTTCCAGCAACTCTTTATGTGCCCAGCCAGGCCTCTTGTCATAAACCCCGAAGGCAGGGTCCCTGTGCAAATCCAACAATACTTGCTCTTTGTTTCTTCGTTCCCACAAGCTATCTAAAAAATCTTCAGGGCTCATTAGCTTAAAGTGAAACAAGGCTTTTGAAGCACATCTTGACAGAGCATCATTTCAAAGCATGTTTGAAAGTGTCAGGGCTTTCAAAAAGAGTTTATATATGCAGCAGTTGTGCTAATATGCATACCAATGGGATATGAAGCATTTCAGGATGGAATTGCACACAATCAGATTTGGTTTAAGTATCTTTTTAACTTAAGTAGTTGGAAAACAAATGGAGACACACGAATTGGAACTTGTGTATTAGGACTTCAGGTGGTGTGGCTTAAGAAAATGGAGTACAGTTTTTACATCAGGAATAAAATAAATGGTAATAAAGTAATAAAAGGCAGGTAGTACAGAAAGTGTAGATAATAGAACAATAAAATATTGATCACGTCTTCATGTCATCCATTCCAAAAATATTAGAGAATGGGAAGTTTTAAAACATTGCTATATACTGTATATAGCAACACCTTGCTATATTCCAGGGTGTTGGAATTCTGTTATTACAAGCAAGTTCAAAAAGGTTTTTTATGTTTTAAAAAAATAAATAATGAAAATACCCAACAAACCCAGGGAAGGTGTATTTTACTCCTCAGTGAGATTTGTGGGAAGTACTTGCCCAGAATACATTTAGTATATTCTGGAATCTTCAGGAAATGTCCTGTTGATTCATTACTGCCAAAATATGGAATACATATTTTACTGAGTAGAAGAGACAAAATATTCTCAAAAGGTGAAATGTAAACATATCAGTTAATGTCACATATTTATTCTCCATCTAGTCACTTCAAGCATTCATTTTTTTCCTCTGCTTCCAACTACTGACTGACACATAGGTAAGTGTTATCTACCCGAATTAATTTTCTCAATTAAAAGAAATACTGGAATTTTGCCAGTTAATTCAAGGAATAAAACATTATATCTGTTCTGGCCATTGTCTCTTTTGTCCTTAACTCCTCCTTTGCCTGTAAGCTTTATTTTCCAAGTCTAGTATCTTAATTCTTTATGTACGAAAAACCAAGTTATTAAAACAAAAAACCAACCAAACAAACAGCCCCAAACCCCTAACAGCACGCTTTCATTACCCTAAGGATTTTGTGCGTGCAACTTAATTACGTCAATGAGCAGACTGAATAAAGCCACAACAAAACTAGAAGGCTGTAATTGCTAAGGACAGAGACAAGCTAACTTACTAGTTTTGCTAACCCTACCACCATTAAGAACACAGAACAGCAGCTTTGGCAGAGGTGATAAAGCCCTACTGTAAATCCTGGATCCACACTTGAGCAGTTCAAATGACTGGGATCCGGGCTGCTCTCACCATTGGCAGCTGTCAAATGTCAATGACACCTTTGCCTGCAACACAGACCTGTCCATGTGCTCACTTCCACTTGCCATAATTGTATATGTGTAGGGCAGTTAGCAAGTAAATATATTTCATCTGTTGCTACATCACAACAGGTTTCACCCTCGTCCAGACAGCAGTGTCTTACTCAACAGCTGTGGTGCCGGTAAGGGCCAAGTCACTGCCTATCTGCCCTCAGGTCCCAACAGAAGGAAAAGAAGTCCTTATTACCTTCCCAGTTGTCCCTGTTGTCAAGCATGATAAACACGAAGGAGTCAAAATGCCGCAAGTCAAACACAAAGGTAAGGTGCAGGGTTATTAAAGTAATGTTCAAGACCATCTTTCTCCAGTTATGAGTGGCCACTGGAAAAGCCTGACTTATCAGCTCTGCAAAACTCCTCAAGCCTTTGTTCTCAAGTTTCTGTGACAGGCCACATTTCTGAGTCTCTACAGAAAAATAGCTCTTTTTGTTAATAAAAATAGTTATTTCATGGAGAGAAACGATTATGAGATTAAAGATGCCAACATCTATATTAGGGGTTTCACTGCTTGCATTAGAAACTGAACTATATTTAAACAGGATCTGCAATATTTTATATTGCAATTGTTTAGCTTATTGAACTGATAGAAAGAAACATCTTTTTATGGCTGTAGGATTAACAGTTTGAAATACAGACCTAAATGGTACTAGTGTGCAAATGTGGACATAACAAAAATAGATTTCAAGTAAATAAACCTAAGGTTAG
The DNA here is from genome assembly GCF_000690775.1 of Eurypyga helias. Lineage (NCBI taxonomy): Eukaryota > Metazoa > Chordata > Aves > Eurypygiformes > Eurypygidae > Eurypyga > Eurypyga helias. Next base: position 6,127 of record NW_010274285.1, on the reverse strand, counting down.
AGCAACAAAAACTTAGGTTTTTAGAATAACAGAGGCAGAAAAATTATACAGAATGAAATTCTGTGTATTTCAAGGAGGAGACCTAAAGCAGGAGAAAGGCAAATCTTTAGACTCGTTCAGCAATCTTGGAGGATCACTCTGCCCGCTCTATTAACTACTTTCATGGGGGTACCATATTACAGGTTGAAATCAGCTTCAAAATGTAATACATATAGTTACAGAAGAACAAAGCCACCATTGTTTTCACTACAACAAAGCAGAGACAAGGCTGGTTTTAATCACCTGGAGAAAAGTCAAAGTAGATTTCACCTCTACAACTCATACACAGTTAGTTCATGGTTTTTGTATTTTTGTAACCCAAAAATAAAATGCATTTTCACTTCTCTGGTTCATTTACCAATAAGCATACCTGGTATCTGTGCTAGTCAACACTTTGAAGTATTGTCTGTGGCTTTTTACTAACCAACAGTATAAAAAAAACTTTCATAAATATATAAAGAAACAGATTCAGCAGGGTCTTGGGGGCAGAACCAAAAAACAACTCCAAAAAAATCCAGCAGCTATTTCAGATACTCCATTCATATTCTGTAGGATTCAGAAGCATCTTCCACATCTGTCACCAGGGAAACAGCACTCATTCATTTTAAAATTCCACACATTAAAAGCACATTCTGGTGACATTTCCCCTGCTGATGACAGTGAACATGAGTAATAATAAGAATTTTGCAATTTTCAAAGTTAAATTAACAGAGGGAGAGGCTCCAAATATATTAAATAATCACCATCAAAAGCTCTGTAGAGAAAAATAAAATATGCTTTTTCTTCCTGATTTGTAAATCCATATGGACTAAAGCTACACATATACCTGGTGCCTACTGTTGTTCTTCCACATGTGCAGGGCTTTTCACTTCCCTTCGTTTGATTGTGTGAGGGAACTTCCAGGCCATTTCTCCAGCTTGCTGAGGTCCTGGGAGTCTGGATGGCAGCACGACCATCTGGTTTAGCAGCCACTCCTCCCAGTTTGCTGCTATCAGCAACCTTGCTGAGGGTACACTATGTCCCATCATCCAGAACATTAATGAAGACATTAAACAGGACAGGACCCAGTACTGACTCCTGGGATACAGCGCTTGTTACTGGCCTCCATTTAGACTTTGTGCCACTGATCACCACCTCCTGGGCCTGGAGGTTCAGACAGTTTTCAGTCCACCTTACTGGCAGCTCATCCAGTCCATACTTTATCAGTTGCTCTCTGAGGATCTTGTAGCAGACAGTGTCGAAATCCTTGCTGAAGTCTGGGTAGACAATATCCACTGCTCGCCCTTCATCTACCAAGCCAGTCATTTAATCATAGAAGTTTGGTTGAACATGACTTCAACCTGGGTGATTTTTTTGTCCATAATATATAAGTAGTTTACAGGATTAGCTGCTCCATCACCCTCCACAGGGATCGAGGGGAAGCTGACCATCCCGTAGTTCTCTGGGTCCTTGCCCTTCTCGAAGATGGGTGTGACATTTAGTTTCCTCCAGTCCTCAGGCACTCCTCTCAGTCACCATGACTGATCAAAGGTTATTGAGAGTGACCTCACAATGACATCAGCCAGTTTCTTCAGTACTTGTGGGTGCCCCACCATGGCCCATGGACTTATGTATGCACAGTGTGCTTAATTATTCTCTAACCTGACACTCTTT
>NW_010274285.1:598-4421 GCF_000690775.1 Eurypyga helias | reverse complement strand
CTAGGTCTTCCTTGCTCCATACTTTCTGCCTGGTCTCCTGGTCCTTAGATTTCTGAAAATTTTTCTCATGTCTTTACCGGTGAACACTGAGGCAAAGAAGGCGTTCAGTACCTCAGCCTTTTCTGTGTCCTTTGTCACCAGGTACCCTGCCCATTCAGCAAACAGCCCACATTTTCCCTAGTTTTCCTTTTGCTACTTAAGTACTTGCAGTAACTCTTATTGTTGCCTTTGACATCTATCTTTAGACCCAACTCCACCTGAGCTTTAGCTTTCCTAATGTCATCCCAGCATTCTCAGACAGAATCTCCATATACCTCCCTGGTTACCTGTCCCTGCTTCACCATTTTCTAAAAACTCTTTTTACATTTGGGTTTTGCCAGGAGCTTCTTGTCCATCCATGCAGGCCCTTGCTGGTTCCTCTATCACTTGGGTCAGGAAGTTTTCACCAGCGCTGTGTTGTCTCTCCAGCTGATATCAGGATGATTGAGGTCCGCACTGAGGGATGTGGCATGCAAACATGAGGCTACTTCTAGCTGTCCAGCTGTCATTTAACCATGTTCTCCTCAGATAAAGTTTTCATATCAGTAAGATCATTCATGTTATGCACTTCCAATATATCAAACTTAAGGTGTACATTTACATAAGGAGATGCTACACAAAGTACACAACTCATTTACTCAGAATGAAAGAAAAAGAACCCAAACCACAAAAAAATCACAAAACCTTTTCAGTGATAGAGAATGGAAAGCAAGGCTCTAGAGGATTTCTCTAGCTGTGAAAAAGAAAAGTTACACACCCAAGAAATGCAAAGCTGAGCCTGAAACTGCAATAGCCGAAACCTTCCAGTGAGACATATGTGTAAAGATTCTTATCCTACAAGGACAAAATTGGAAACCATTCAACTCAGTTCCTTCTCCCGCACCAGCAGTACTCAGTAGTATCTCATTAAAGTCAGTCTCACACGTTCTCTCCTGACCTCCTTTTAGTCTCATCCACACCCCTCTTCCTTCTTTCTCAGTTTAGTTAGCACTTTTGGAAAGACAAAAATCTGAGCAGGCAACAAATAAATAAATAGTGAAGACCCAGCAGGTATTTCCGTGTTATATTCTTTTCTTCCCACTCTTCATCTTTCTTCTTTATTGAGACTGTAAATTTTTTTGGCTCTGTAGGTTTCTAAGTAGGTACCTGTGCAATCCTTCAGGCAAATACATATTGCAAGATACTACTAATCCCAAGAACAAAAACCATAATATAAAAATGGTACCAAATAAAACCACTCTAATTAAAACACATTGAAAGTGAAGGTATGGCAAGGTACAGGATGAAGGCCAACCGCTTTACCCTATCTAGACCCCGATGTATCTGAACATCTAACAGGACAGCGTTGCTATTGCCTTGTTTTCTGATTGGTCCAATACTCTAGTAGATAATTTTCCTCCATCAGTTCTGATGTTGCACTTTAACCAGCAGCATCAGGCAACATTAGATTCTCACCAGCTCATTCCCTGGGGAATTCACTGTTAATCAAGGTCTTGATACATCTAGATGCAGTTCCCAAAATCCTGTTTCAACAGTGTTCTGTGGAATAAACATGAAGTAGAAACTTCCTTTTGTATAATTTTACAAGAAATTAGCCTCTAGCTCTTTATGAGGTACTACACTTCTTTTTTTTCCCCCCCTACCAAAATAATCTGAGCTCCAGTATTCTTATTGTTAACGAAAAACTAAAAATTAAAAGTTCTGGCACATAGCTGAAGATCACACACCATCTTTCAGAACTCAGCAGTCACCCTTCTGCTGATCCGTCTTCCTTGATTCCTTCCTCCACACTTGGGATTCTGGGCACTTCTTGCAAGTGCAGCTGTCCTCCTTGACAATGAATGATGTTGTAACAACATCTCTCATTAACAATGTGATCTGTGAGAATGAAACTGACAACGTGTGCTAAATCACACTTCAATAGGTTCAATATGAAAATGTTTCTGCAATATACTAAATCTTCACCTAGAATGCTGGTGATGACAGTTAAAAGTGGCCTTGGTTCAGTTCAGCTTTATCCTCTCAAAGTAATCCTCCTGCCCTCACTAAGACAGTAGGAGCACTTTGTTGTGACAGGTGATCGTCAAATGTTCAAACCTGCACTCCCACCCAGCTCCGGGCAATCCATTTCAATTCTTTTTGGCATCGTGATGTCTGTGCTGAAAAGCTTGATGCATTTGGAGCATAGCAGCTTCAAATGTATAGGCTAGAAAGACAAGTGGGCATTTATTTTCTCATGTCTACATGTTTCTGAATCTCCTCCTCTACCAGAGACTAAAAGAAAAAGTGGACAGAAGAAAACTACCTAGCCAAAACCGAGTCTCACCCCCTCTGTGAGAGGCAAAAAATATGGGGGGGTGTGGAAACAGTCTGTGTTGAGCCCCGTAACAGAACTGGAAAAACTGTCTCACTCTTTGCTGGACAGACTACAGCTGGCTTTAGTCACAGGAAAAACAAAACAAACAACTGCCCCAAAACACTCTACTTTTCCTGCAATGCTGGCAGTTAACACTACAGTAGCATAATTTCCTTTACAATGCAGAAAGGCTAGTCAAAAGAGGGAAAAAAAAAATGTAACCTAGGGATCTATTATCAACACTGACCAGTAGTTTTTAATTTCTAAATGTTCTTCACATTCTTTTAAAAAATGGAAGACTCCTATATGAATAAGAGAAGCTAAATGCCACATTACTGAATAGCTTAGTGAAAATGCAAATGAAGATAAAGCTGCTATAGCTTACAATTAAAAGTTTTACACAGGAAGAATGAGACAAGCATGCAGACAATAGGTAGGCTTAAGCAAATGGCATAGAGTGGCAGTGCAATGCTCCTCCACTTTGCAGTAGTCTTGTGTATTTCTAAGTTATCGTCCATGATTAAAATATTACTGAATTGTAATAATAATCAAGAGAAATAAAATCAAGGAACTAATTTGAGCTACATATACAGAAGTTTCTGAGTTTTTTCCTCACTTTCTCTCTTCCTCCCAAACTCATCCAATGACTGTTAACTTGTGCTTTTCACGTTCTAGACAATAAAAATAATTCCATTTCTTCTTTGCTGAAACATATTAGCTTCCAAACATATTTGTAATGGTGTTCATGGAAAAGCTAAATCTGCTAGTTATGTTTATCTGCAACATTCACAATAAACAAAATCTTTCTTGGAAAATAAGCAAATTCTGTCTTATGACATTAATAAATTGAAGTTTATTGCTTTTAATTGTCATAACATCAATGTAGACTACAAGAAATCACGTAACAGTCCTATACTGCTATTTAGTTTCCTAATCCTTCCCTCCTTCTTCCCAGACACATGATGTAAGAAATTGGGGTTTAATTCAAATTTGTTATAACATTAGTTTAACTTTGTAGCTTTAAAGCCATGCCGAGACACGGGTTAACCACCAATGTTAGTTTGGTTCTGCTTTTGTATTGCTTTAATTACTTTGTTCTGTAGCCATAACTCTCTGTCCTAGCCGTCCTGTACCACACCCCGTGATCTTATACAAACCACTTGCCTTGTACGAACCACTGATCCAGTAAAAAACCAGTTTTGCCTGACCACATGCGTAGGGAACAAGGACTTGGCAACAAAAACGGCAGGGAGTGAAAAGTGCACCGTGACGAAGACCTACAGCCTTCATCCCAACGACCACCTAAAGCGACCACCAGAGCAAACTACTCAGATGCAAAGAGGAGGAACCCAGGGTGTGACATATGCTAATGACTTCTCAGAACTAATTATAATAAACCCACCCTATCTCGGAAATATAATGAATATG
>NW_010274285.1:0-514 GCF_000690775.1 Eurypyga helias | reverse complement strand
CCCTTGCACCCAGCGCTGTAATAAACATACCTGCTTTATAACTCTTCATGAGTTGTAGGGTTTGTTTCTGCATGTCAGACAGTTCTCTCTCTTCCCTTTCTTCAGGGAAGCAGGCTGGGCCAGACAACCTCCAAGCTGTGTTTTCCATGGGTGTCGTATGTTCCATTACCCTCAGCTGGCAAAGAAGAAGCAGCTGTGCACTAGTAAGCAAATCTCTGTGGGCTTCAAGAGCTTCACAGATAATCCAGGCTTCACATTCCATTACACTAAACTGGGTCTATATATCTGACAGAACAAACGCGTGTTTACGGAAGAAGCAGAAAAGGTACACTCTAATCTTTTATTTGAACCAAATTTCCTTATTTCATAGAATCATAGAATAGAATCATAAAATAGTTTGGGCTGGAGGGAACCTTTAAAAGCCATCTAATCCAAATCCCTGAAGTGAGCAGGGACATCTGCTTAAATCAGGTTGCTCAGAGCCCTGCACAGCCTGACTTTGGATGTTTCCAGG
>NW_010274284.1:720-943 GCF_000690775.1 Eurypyga helias | reverse complement strand
CACCAGCCCGAGCCACACGTTCACCGGGTGTTTTCCTGCTCCTTCCCACATCCTTCCCTGCCGCTGAAGGGATGGGGGGGAGCAGCCCCTGCGCTCCTGACCCTGCGACCCACCGCCCCAGTGGCCTGAAATCCCTTTTGGTAGCTTTTAGGTGTCTCTCGGCAGCCTCATCCCTGCCCCCCGCATGCCCAAACGTGGGTAATAATCCCAGGGCCGCACCCAA
>NW_010274284.1:340-553 GCF_000690775.1 Eurypyga helias | reverse complement strand
GAGGGGGAACCGCTCCGTCCCAGACTCCAACCCGCTGTCACCGTCCTGCGAGTCCAGGGACAGGCGTCCTGGGAGCGGAGGAGAGACTGACCCGCGTGTTCCAGAGAGAGGGACGCAGGGGCCACGCTGCCAGCACAACTCACCTTCCATCCCCCTGAAACTGGCCGAGCTGGGGTCGCTGCACAGCCGTCCCGAATCCTGCAAGGCGAGGAG
>NW_010274284.1:0-233 GCF_000690775.1 Eurypyga helias | reverse complement strand
TACGCCCACCACCTCAGGGGGGTCTCCCCAGGCTCAGAGGGAGACAGGAGGATGGCAGGACCCCGGAACCGGGGGTAACCCCATGAATTTCACATACCACGGAGCCCCCAGTCTCCTGGAGGATTTTGAGCTGCAGCTGGCTGACGCGCCGGCGCGCTCCCTCGATCTGCTCCTCCATCACGGTGGCCGGGTTTCGGCTGGATGCCTCACCGCACGGCTGAGCCGAGGTGGGG